>NW_015150705.1:954562-962650 GCF_000732505.1 Cyprinodon variegatus
TTTATCAAGGGGGCGGATTGTTGTTTGGTGTAGAAGGCTTCCAGCCGTACATGTTTGAGCCCTTGCCTCGCAACGCTGCCAGTTCTGTTAGCTCTACGCCTGCTGAAGACACAGACGTCCATCCCCGTGAACACTGGGACGGAACTCAATGGGAGAGTAAATTATTCTGATTTCTTATTTCAACCGTTGCGTATATTAGCTGCGACATATGAATCAAGTTGCTATGATCGAAAAGATTTTGATTGACAGATGACCGTTGATATATGATTGGCCGAATTTAGGTGTTCAGGCTGACGTATAACTAACTGGCCTGCAGAAGAAACCCACACAGATTTTAAGACAGGATTTTTAAATAGATTATACTTCTGCAACCACACACATCAAATGTCGCTTGTGTCTGGTCGCAAAGCAGTTTTGCTGGTATGTTTCTGCACCATCAGTCTGGAATTTCTAGGGACGCACAGCAGTCTCCTGCCAAAGCGCAAGGGGGAGCCTATTGGAGAACTCGCAAGAACTTCGGCGGATGGTCACGAGAACTTACGCTGGGCCGGCAGGAGTGTTTATCTTCCAAAACAACAATGGTGCGTCTGCAAGATACCACAGTCATGAAGATAGATCTAGAGTTGCTAGACTTTGAAGAGGAACAGGCTCTGTTAATGGAGCTGGCAAAAAACAAAGGAGGACACATAGGTTGTTCATTGTAGTTTTTCCTCGGTTTTTAAAAATGACGCGCCCCGGCACCGAATCGAGAAGGACGACCACACAGACAGCCGGAAAGGCATACAAAGGACCAATCACAGCTGCTTTTTGTCTGCGCACTTCCACTTGAGGTCTGCATGGGTTTGCGACCGTCTGATGCGTAGTCAGGATTTTTTTGAGGTGCGTAACAACGGATTTGAGAGACACATTTGACGACTGCAGAGGCTATGTGTCAGAAGCATAAATTGGCCTTTGCATACGTGTGTGTGTGTGTGTGTATATATATATATATATATATATATATATATATATATATATATATATATATAAATATAAAACGTTAATATAGCACTGCAGTTTCATGGTTGTGGAATATACCTCATCCTCTGGAGTAGGAGGATCTGGGATGGGAATATCCAGCGGAGCCTGGAGTGCAGACATGTCTCTGATGCTTAGAGCATCATCCTGGGAAAACAAAAGGAAAATACATGAATTATGATGGTGGCTGGGACAAAATAAATAACTATAGTTTGTAAAGTGTACCCTGAGCAGAGCATCCAGCTGGATTATCTTCATTGGAATAAAAGTGGAGAAGAGTTTCTCAGCCTGAATCACAAAACAGACATCATTAGGAGCTGCGGGAGGATTGAACTAGGACACATTCTGATCATTGCGACACGCACCTCATTATAGAGAGACTGGCGGAAGTTTTCCAACTGCGTTAAAGACAAAAAGGAAAATAGACATGCTGAGTCACCTTTGCAGACATCTTTTTGGATTTACTTTCGTTTTCCTCCCTAGAAAAGGGACTTTCCGCTGCATATGGCCGCATAAAAAGCTCCCTTTTATATGTATTATATATCACACGTATCATTTGTAAAAACATGCATTAATACATTTGAAAAGTTCAAGTGAAACTATCAATTCCTCCCTGTATTTGTTCCGACAGCAGCAGATGGACTCACCTTGGCTGCGTTCTCTCTGCTGATTTTCAGAGTTGCCGCTTTTGACATGATGAAACTTTATAGTTTTAAAAGACTATTATTTAAAATAAATAGAGCCACAGATTACACTGGAAATAAAATGTACTGTGCGACTGCTGGTGAGGACAGTTGTTCTCCTCGGAGGTGTGCGTTATTTTATTTCCTCATTCAGTTTACTTTCGATTAAACGTCGCACCTCCCACCGAATGTGTCCCTCCGCTGATGGAAGTAGTCCCGACACTGTTGGCGAACGACACAGATCTGCGCATGCGCAGTCTGGGAGGAGAGGAATTCGTCATTAACCGATCTAAAACTAAAAGCCCTTGAGAAACGTTTATGTCTATTCTTTTATTACATAATACGTTTTTTAGCTTAACTTATTATCTTAATACAAAAAATATTGGAAAATAAAATATAAAACCGGTTAAAAGTGCAAAAATGTATAAACATCTGAGAATTTACTGCATTTATAGTGCAGTTGGTAAAGTTAAGCAGTCAAAATTAGGAGAATCTTTATGGTAATTTAAAGCGTTTCAAAATAAACATTTTCGGGTTATTTTTTCGCTATGTCATTCATTCATTTATAAAAATCAAAGTGCCAAACTAAATATTTAGATTGTCAGTAAAAAATAAAAATAAAAAAATCTGCAAGCTAAATATTTATTTTCCAAAATTAATTATTTCGTTTGGAGCTAAATGTTTATTTATCAAACTACATATTCAATTTGCAAACTAAATATTTAGCTCCAGACTAAATATTTATTTAACAAACTTTAGTTAAGATAATTATGGAAGCCCGTTTCTGCCACATGAAAGTAAAAAAATGCCAAATAGAAAGTCTTAATTTCAACTTTCAAAGTCATTATTATGACATTATTGCTCATAAATATGATTTTGAATCTCACAATTATGACATTGAAAATCAAAATTATTACTTTGAAAGTCGAAATTATGACTTTGTATTTCATTATAATGACTTTCTTATTGGCATTTTTTTTACTTTCATGTAAAAAAATGGCTTCCATAGCTAACAAATATTTAGCTTGGAAAATAAATATTGAGCTTGCTGACATTTTTTTTTTTAAACTGACAATCTAAATATTTAGTTTGGAACTTTAATTTTTATTAATTAATGTTTGGCATGGTAAAAAAACGATTTGGGAAAAAAGCAACCCCTTATTTTTCTCTTGAAATACGCTAAATAACCATAGGTATAACATTTTATGGGTCGAATTGGGTTGGGGAGAAATATGGATAAGTAAAAGCAAAGCACTTCATAATAAAGCCTAATGAAAACCACTGTAGAAGATTACAGGTAAAATCTGCCTGCAGAAATGAAGACCCGCCATCACTTGTAAGTGCTGTTAGAGCCATAAACAAGAAATATCTAGGTTATTGTAATATTTAGAATTTTTGTGCGATGCCTATAATTTTGTCATTTGTTGTAAGGTTAACGTCAGTACAGGTATGTTTTATTGTGAAGTTTACTTTCATGTTGAAAGGCTTACTTCCTGTTTTTAGTTTTTTTTTTTTACGTAAAATGACAGACTGCAGGAGAATTACGCAGCATAAAGTTACACAGTGTTTGACCGTGTTTTTTGTGTGTGTGTGTGTTTTTTTTTTTTTTTTGAAGGAAAATTATTTCTACCGTCACTTTTTATATGACATATTTCTTGGATAACGAATTTATGGATAAACTTCACGGTTTTTCACGCGTCTTTTTCTTATCCAGGGGCGCTATTAAAATGATACAGATATTGGATCTGTTACCAGTGCTAAGATAAAAACCATCTAAGGTTTTTAAAAAGAAAAGTCGCGGAGAATATGCTTTTATTCTGAAAAACCAGACCTTAAAACCGGAAGTAGAATTGAGAACAAACCGGTTTTTTTTTTCATTTCCGCGTATACAGCTAGTTTTAGAAGGACTGTAGCCTTCCAGGCAAGGCGATGTGTTTTGAACACATTACCTGGACAAAATTGAACCAATAAATATATTTATTACATTTCTATATTTCCTTGGACACGCAAGATAAAACCTCAAAATCAGCATAAAGAGCGGCAGAGGTAAGTAACGTACATGGTCAAAATTGCTAGCTTGTTCAGCCTATTTTAAAGTTTCACTTTCAGCTAAACTGACATTTTTGTTTTACATTCGTAATTGGTCTAACAGACTCCTGACAGCTGTAGAATCATGTTTTCCTATTTTTAATGTTTTGCTAAGCAGCTCTGAGGCTGACCCTTTCTCATTTGTAAGCTGTTTAATACTGGTTCTAATATTAGCTTAGGTTGGACTTTCCCACTATTTCACCAACAGTGCATTTAATGGCTCTCATGCTTCCAAGCACAGAGAGCTTCCTGTGGGTCATAAATGCCTTAAACCTTGGACATTTACCCTGACTGTACATTTCAGCCCCTTTGGTCCTTGTTTAGATCTGTTTTAAACACATAAGCTCTCTGTTTTTACAAATTACTGAGCTGTAATGCAGGTTTCATTTAGAGCAACAGGAGAAGACTGAAAGCGATTGTATAAAAATAAAAGCAGAGATTAGTCTCGGGTTCTTCTGATGGTTTTATGTGAAATTAACCTAAAAATACAGTAGTTTATATTGATTTGGAAGATTTTCTGGACAGTAAATAAAATGTAACTCAAATGTCACAACCGCACTGACAGCGCCCCACTTAATAATTATATATATATATATATATATATATATATATATATATATATATATATATATATATATATATATGTCACTTTGCATTTAGGATAAAAAAAGATATATAAAAAAAGTTTTAGTTTCCCTTCATCTAAATTCTGTAAAAATTCTTCTTTATGCAAACGTTGCTATCCAATTGTCAAATATTTTATCCAAAAAAAAAAATCTATAGATTAATCGATTTGCAAAATGATCATTAGTTGCTGCCTTAATTATAATATAATGCAGGAAGGGCCCCAAACTACAGCGAACAATCAGGATCCCCAGGGCTGACCTTCCCTCTAACCAGGTCTAGGTGCAGAGATAAAGCAGCTATAAATTTCTGCAGACCCCACACATCCTGGACACCGTTGCTATCTAGTGTCAGGCTATGGGGTTTGGAACCACTACTTAGAGCCGTCTCAGGACGTAAACTCTTGACTACCACGAGTTCTTTGATGATCATACATCCCTTATTAAACATGGCTGTGTTAGAGACGTTACTCCAAATACAGAGGCTGCAGGTTTTATGCAGCTCTTCCCACTGGAATTCTTGAGCAATTTGCTTCTTTCTCTCTCCAATCTTCTTTCTGTCCAGCTAAGGATGTATAAAGGTCACTAGGACCGAGAAAGGTTGTCTGTCGACGGTAGCTGCTGAACCAAAGTAACCTCCATGGATCTCAGGGCCTGGAGCTAGGCCTAGTATGAATGTTTTATTTGCCACAACTTGCTAGGATTTACAGAGGACAGGACGGAGATGCACACAAAACAATAGCACTGACCCAGAGGTACTTTCTATGGAAAAGGAGAATGGAGAGATGGTATTAAGGAAATGTTAGTGGCTGAGTTAATGCTCCATCCAGTCTGGCACAGATTACTGGAAGTCAATTTTTTCTCTGCTACTGTAAACTAATTTAGATATGAGATAAGGTAATGTAGTGAAAATGGTCTTTTAATGTTTTTTGAGGTTATGGATGAGAATCAGAGTGAAGGAAACTTTACCTGTTGATACAAATAGAAAGAGCAGGGTGGCTGTAAACAAAGTAAGACTAAACCAACAGTGACTAAAATGCTTGATGGTGCCTTTAAAAGCTCTATTTTACATTTTAAACCTGAAATATTCCAAACGGGTGTCTTTTTTTCCCCTTTCTGACAGCAATGAGCAACAGCGCAGAGTCGGTCCAGATGGAGGAGGTCCGGCTGAGAGCCCAGTCGCTGCTCTCATCGTCAGGTTCGGCCCAGGACGTGAAGGCCGAGGTCCTGACGTTAGCCAGCATCGCTCTGCCTGTCTCAGAGAAGTACCTTCATCTGACGGCGGAGGAGATGCTGAGGGAGAACACGGTTGGTCGCCATAAGCTGGAGGTCCGTCCTCGCTGAGCTCATAATGCTGCTGATGATTTCTGTTTAATATTAGAGCTTTCTTGCTGCAGTTTGATGACAATTAACTTAAGTTCCATTGTTTTTTATCTTTGGAATATTAATTTTGAATTTATAAGTTAGAAAAAACGTTGTAAATGGTCCTTGTCTTTGTGATCCCCAACAGTTCCAGTATGTTGGGTAAAGTTTCTTCCAGTTAAATGTCAGCAGAGTGACAGAACTGCTGCTATGAACTGGCTGAAGCACTGTAATGATAATAAGCTCTAAAAAGAACTTCTATTGTCTGTGTGATTGTCTTCCGGTCAGGTTTTGGAGTCATTGAGCAGACTCGTCAAAGCTCTGAGCATCCTGGAGAAATATGGTTGCAACCTGACCAGTCCTACCAGGCCCAGATACTGGAGGAGCGTCAAACACAACAACCCCGTCTTCAGAACCACAGTGGACGCCATCAAGGCAAGAATAACTCCTTTGAGCTGATTATCTCCTCCATTATTAAGCACGATAACGACCCGATTGTCTCTCAAGGTTAAGAAAATGTTACACGGTTTCATCTGTGACGTTGTTATATTCTTCATCAGGGAGGTCGGAGAGTCCTGTTCCTGTACGGATACACCAACCAGCAGATCGACGGCCTCAGTTTCCCCGATGAGGTCACCGAGCCGGACTGTAATAAAGTTGCCGCGGTTACCCTGGAGGTGATGACGCTGCGCACAGAAGTGGACATGCTCGTCAAAGTCAGTCAGCACCCGATAAAACCTGTTTATGGTTTTTATCCACGAGGAGGAACCTCCTTTTTATCTTTTCTCTCTTTTTATCCTCAGGGCATCCATCCTCATCCTGAATGCTTTGAAGACATCATCCCCTGTCTCATCCAGCCGGTCCGTACACATTTTTATTTTTAGAAACACCACTCTGTTGGCTCTATATCTATGTTCAGTGTTTGCTTACGGAACATTCATGCTGAGCTACACTTTTTTTTTCTTCAGAAGAAGACGTCCGACGACTCTGTGGTGAATCTGCTTGGAGACTTGGGAGAAAAACCTCCCACCTCAACTCCTTTAGCTAAACCCATTCCTTTGCCGCGGCAGACACAATTTCCAAAGGCACCAAAAGGAGAGCTTTTTACACCAGTGAATAAACGTGAGCCTCATCAGATCCAAAGCATTTAGACAGAAACACGCAGCACATAGTATTGTTACATGATCATTTTTAAATTCATGTCGTTAGCTCACTTTGGTTTTGAAGTTCTTCTGAAAGAGTACTGCTTCCTGCTGGCATTTTAATTACACTGGTAATAAAAATGGAGGTGCGATACTGAGCAGGAGGTAAAGAAGGAAGTGACGAGTCTAAACTATTAGCACCTCACAGCCAAGTTGTGAAAATAATGAAGGAAAGTATGGAAAAAAACAACAAAAAAAAATGCATTGAGTTAAAGCGCGATAAAACTAGAATAGTACTCAGGATAAAATGAGAAGGTCGATGTTCGCTCACGCTGGAGCTAAAGCTGTGGAGATGTGGCTGCTAAGTTAATGGTAATGCTAGTGATAGCAATTCTTGCTATCATCGATTAAAACTTATTCTCTACTGCGGAAGTCTTTAACAGTTGGTCCGCGACCCCTAGGGGGTCCGCCGAGGTACTTCATGGGGGTAGCGAAAGTTTTGATTGATTACACTTTTTTTATATATTCCCTCCTGCAATTTTTTTCCACTAATTTAAATTTTATTTAAATCCACATTAGCATGAATTGAACACACTGTAGTAAACAAATAAATGGAGGCAGAGGATGTCTTTCAGTCATCAATGCACACATTCAAAAACACACAGGAGCTCTTTCAAGCTGGGCACCGTTTCATTCACAACACCTGTCCCATCAACCAGGAATCAGAATCAGAAATACTTTAATAATCCCAGGGAGAAATTACTTTCGTTACATTACTCCTTCTGTAATAGAGTGACTATAGGACCAGTTTGATATAACACAATTTGATACAATATATATATTTGGGGGGTTCCCGTTCCATCTCAACATCAGTTTCAGGGTCCTTGGCCTGGAAAACGTTGAAGACCCCTGCTCTACAGTTTAAGTTGTTTATTTAATTTAAATAGACGGTATCTCGGTGCATAAGGAAGTCCTGATAAGATATCTGTATCGAATAACGAACCAGTATCGGCTGAAAAACCAATATAGGAATATATATCAGCCTGCATGTAAAATCTGCAATATCAATATGCTGGTAGAAACACTGCTGCAACTGCTTCTGTTTGAAGTTTCTGTCACCCACTGGTTACTGTTTTTCTCTGTTTGAGTTAAATCACTTGATCAAGCTTTTTC
>NW_015150705.1:963143-965909 GCF_000732505.1 Cyprinodon variegatus
TGTCTTTATACCATGTTACAGATAACTGTGATATTGGCAAGCATCTAAAGCCTCTGCTAGAATTAGGATTAGGAAAAGTCAATATCTTGGCACTGATTTTAAAGTGATAGAAAAACTTAAGTAAAAACGAACTTTCAATGTTTCTTGATCTTGAAAAAACGTATTTAACTCCCATCACACCAAACAAAGCCGCATATCCTGGGCTCTAAACAAAGCGTATTATTAATGAGCACCAGATATTGAAACCTTATAATAATAATTGACTTAATAGAGGTTAAATTGATCAGTGTGTTATTTTCATCTTAAGATAAGCAGATAATAAAGATTTTATCACAACAGAACAAACCTAAGATCTCAGTATGACAATATAATCAGTGACTTAACCAGTTATCTAATAAACCAAATGGGTTTCTCTTGTGTCTGCAGCTCCACCTGTGGTCAGTGAGTGTAATTTGTGTGGCGGCTCTTCATCACTTGTTTGTCCGTCCTGTGAAAATAAGCCTTTCTGCGACGCTTGTGATGACCTGTATCACCGCCACCCCTCCAGAGCCAGTCACAAGAGAGACAAAATACAGAAAGCCCCACAGGGTGCGTCAATTTTCCCCTAAGTCAAATCCTAACATGTTTTTGTGCGTGTGTTGAATTTTAAACTGGGTTATGTGTTGTTTTATAGAGACTTGCAGCATCTGTGGTATTTCCTCTGTTCATATTGAGTGCTCCACCTGCATCCAGAGGTTGTGCTTGAACTGCGACAGGCTCTTCCACTCCCACCCTGAGCGCAGAGGACACAGCAGGACCAACCTGTCTGCCACCGCTACATCCAGGTGAGGAAGCCTGGTCAGCATGGCTCTAAGGGGCACAGTCCCTTTGATATGAATTCTTCCTCTTGTTTTCTCAGTGCGTCTCTGTCCACCTGGGAGTGCGCCCACTGCACTACAATGAACGAGACCAGAGCCGTCCTCTGCACAACATGCGACCGTCCTCGACTTGCCACTCCTGCAATAACTGTTCAAGATGGCACCGGGTCCGGACCAACGTCACAAAACACCGGTCAGAGAAAACAAAGAGACCTAAATAAACAGTGACTTTCATTACTTTAGACAGACCTGTTAAAATGGCAGGATTTCTGCATATTATCCAAACATATTGTAATCTTAATCCTGCACAGAAGATGTTGCCTTAATCTTACAACAAAGATTTGCTCACCTTTTAAACTAATATCTGTATTTTATTCAGTTTCAGCATTTTTTTGGTAGCAGTCCATCAGTCCAGCAGCACCAGAAAACATGTTTTAATGTCTGCAGAAAACTGCATTGATTCCACTGATTATTTATTATTATTATTTTTTTTTTTTTATGGCACTAGTTGCTCGTTTTTTTTCAACACTGACAGGAAAGAGGGAACGAGAGAGGGGGAGAGACATGTGGTAAACCTGGATTAGCCGCGTCGAGGACTAAAGGGTAGATTATACTTATGCAACCGCAGACATCAAATGTCGCTTGGGTCTGGTCGCAAACCAGTTTTGCTGGTTTGCTTCTGCACCATCGGTCTGGAATTTGTTGGGATCCACAGCAGTTTCCCGCCAAAGCGCTACGGGGAGTCTATGCTAGAACTCGCAAAAACTTCGGCGGATGGTCATGAGAACTTCGGCTGGGCCGGCGGGAGTGTTTGTCTTCCAAAACAACAATGGAGCGTCTGCAAGATATCACGGTCACAGAGATGGATCTAGAATTCCTAGACATCGAAGATGATATATTTATTTATATAATTGGTCTGAGGCATCGTACAAGAGGTTGTACTTGCGAACCTCCTCGATTATCCTTTCATCGTATTTGTCCATTGTAGTTGTTCCTCGGTTTTTAAAAATGGCGCGCCAATCACAGCTGCTTTTTGTCTGCGCACTTCCGCTTGAGGTCTGCGCGGGTTTGCGACCGTCCAACGCCTAGTCAGGATTTTTTTTAGGTGCCCGACGACGGTTGCAGAACAGAGACAGATTTGATGGTTGCAGAGGCAATGCGTCAAATGCATAGATTGGCCTTAAGGCCTCTGTACATGGGTCGTGCGCTAACTACTGCGCCACCTGCACTCCCTGATTGATTATTGATAACCTGCATTTCATCACAAAAGGCTGGCTCCCATAATTCCTGAATCTCATTGCCTCAGCTCTTACAGATATAAGCTCAATGAGGGGATTAAAGGCAACCTTAAATCGTTAAATTAGTCGTCTTTATCCCAAAGCCTGAATGCTATTGTTTACCCTGTAGATCAGGGGTCTGCTACCAGTGGCTCTTCTGCACCTACTCCTAAGTAGGGATGCAACTAAATATTATTTTGCAAATCAATTAATTTTTCTTGACAGAAAAAGGTTCTTTAAAGAAGATTTTTTTGCAAAAATAAACCAGGTGAATCTAAAACTTTTCCAGCTGAGGAGTTCTGGATAGAGCATATTGACATCTGAAAAAGTTTGATCTTAAATGCAAAATGTTTATATATTTTTACAATTTTGGTATAACTACTGGTCTGCGTGGGTTGCTGTGTCAACTAAAGGCATGTTTTACAGTCTATACTCCAATTAACGATTAATCGATTACTAAATTAGTTAACGATTATTTCAATAATCAGTTAATCACAGTTAATCCGATTAATTGTTTTAGCCCTACTCTTAATAGTGGCCCAAAATGATATAATAAAATGACTATTGTAGTATTATAACAAAAACAAGTCATAGAAGCTTTAGTTTTTCTTTTTTTTTTTTTTTTTTTTACA
>NW_015150705.1:965974-970294 GCF_000732505.1 Cyprinodon variegatus
CTGCTACCAGTGGCTCTTCTGCACCTACTCCTAATTAGGGCTGCAACTAATTATTATTTTGGAGATCAATTAATCTGCCGTTTATTTTTTTTTGACAGAAAAAGGTTCCTTAAAGAAGATTTTTTACAAAATTAAACCAGGTGATTCTTAAACTTTTCCAGCTGAGGAGTTCTGGATAGAGCATATTGACATCTGAAAAAGTTTGATCTTAAATGCAAAATGTTTATATATATTTTTTTTAAACAATTTTGGTATAACTACTGGTCTAAGCAGGTCGCTCTGTCAACTAAAGGCATGTTTTACAGTCCTTAACTAATTTAGTAATCGATTAATCGTTAATTGGAGTATAACGATTATTTCAATAATCAGTTAATCACAGTTAATCCGATTAATTGTTTTAGCCCTGCTCTTAATAGTGGCCTAATATGATATAATTAAATGACTATTGTAGTATTATAACAAAAACAAGTCATAGAAGCTTTAGTTTTTTGTTTTTTTTACAGAAAATAGTATCCTATAGAAGAAAATCCATGTTTCATCTTTAGGAAACATTTGATGTTTTTCCTTATTTTAAAAGTTAAGCATAAAACCAAACTGTTGTTTGTTTAAAATGGCAACACTTTTCCTCCATTCGATCTTCAACAAAAATGATAAGTTGTTTTTTATTTAAAGTTTATATAACCTTTGTGGCTCTAAAAAACTTTCTCTCAGCTGGACCCTGAAAAAAATGTCTCTTTGGTTTTAAAAGGTGCAGACCCCCGCTGTAGATGGAACTGGGTTTTACCTCATGTTAATCAGTGTCTCTAATTTATTTTTTATTTTTTATTGATAAGAGGAGTAAATTAAGACTAAAACTAGGCAAGGAAATTAGGGGGTATATTATGCAAATAGGTCTCTTTTTTGTGTCCCTTCCTCTTGTACTACCCAGATATAAATTGTTTTTAGTTCAATTGTACAGGATAAATGTTACCTTATAATTGGATAAAGATTTTGTTTTAAATGACATAACCTGACATTTCTGCACTGCACCCTGTATGTTTCAGGATCCTCCTACAGAGAAGCTGCTTTCTAGGACAGAGTGTTTTATTTATTTCCACGCTGTAATAACATGCTATCATGTGACCCGGCTGTTTTTTCCATCCCCTCAGAGTGGGAGTGTAAGAGCTGCACAGTGGTGAACCAAGGCAGCAGCATCCTCTGCGAGGTGTGTGAGCGCCCCCGTCTGGCCACTCGCCCGCCTGTCCTCCCAGCGCCAGAGTTTGGATCAAAGGTCAGTCCCTGAGCTGATGATACAGCCTCCTTTATCTTTTCTGTTCACCCTGCAGGCTGAATGGCTTTATGGGGATCCCTTAGGCCTGACGCTGCATCTGTTTTTGAATATCAGTCTTCAGTCTGTTGGAAATATGTTTAACTAGAGTTAAATGTTAAGGAAAATCCAGAGATTTAATTGCAAATGTGTGTCCAAGCAGAGCAAACACTGTTTTTATTTAGTCTTGAAGGTTCTACCAAGTTGAAATGTCTCGCTCCATCTATTAGCAGGTTCTGGTTTATTTGAGATCTGACTTTCTGAATGATGATGATGGGAGATAAACTTCTTGTTCTACACTGTTCATCAGCTGAATATTACAACCATGCTGCAGACTCCTATGTGTCATATCAGTATCAGTATAGACTTTTCCTTTTTTTTTATATATGGGTATATGTTAGAGATGGACAAATACATAACCAAGGCCAGTTATTCATGCCAATATTTGCAGCTATTTTGTATCTGCATCAGCTGTTTAGCTCTGAAACAATTAATCAGTTTATTTGATTCATTTATCATTAAATAACCAACTCATTTAGTAATCAGTTAACCATTACCTGGGTTATGGAGATTCTAAAACAAGCTATTAGCTATGAAAGCAACCCACTCAGAGCAGTAATTATGCAGAAATGATGATAACTATATAAACATTTTGCAATCAAAAAGAAAAACCTTTTTTGCCCTTTAAAGGAATAGTACACCCAAAACATGATTAGCCTTCATTTTCTACTCACTCCCATGCTGAACAACACTCTGGAGTACTTTTTTGATATCTCAAATGCATCTGGAGATCTGGGAGGCTTCTTGCTGTCTGCTGACATTCAAATAATGGAGGTCTATGGTGACCGAGACAGAAAGGTCCATAAAAGTCCACAAAAAACGTGTCAATATTCCTCCATACTGCTCGTCCAATGTATTCCAAGTTTCCTGAGTGGGTAGCATCCAGAATTTACTCGAAACGAAGTCATTTAGAATGTTTTTAGAGCATAAACAGTAGTGTATAGGATTTCCTGAAAGCGGGCACATGCGCGATCACGACGCTACGGAAGCCGGCAGACCAAACCAGCGCATTCAGCTCGGCAAAGAACTCATGCTCTTCCTCAACACTGAAGTCCTCAGACATTTTTCTTTCGTTGTTTCTTTCTTTGCACAGGTAAACAGCACATTTCTTCTTCTACGCTTGCATTATTGGCAGAGCAGACGCTGAATGCGCACTTTCATCTGGTTTGGTCTGCCGGCTTCCGTAGCGTCGTGAACGCGCATGTGCGCGCTTTCAAGAAATCCTATACACTACTGTTTATGCTCTAAAAACATTCTAAATGACTTCGTTTCGAGTAAATTCTGGATGCTACCCACTCAGGACACTTGGAATACATTGGACGAGCAGTATGGAGGAATATTGACACGTTTTTTGTGGACTTTGCGGGCGTGATATATGACAAATATAAAACACATTCTAACCTTACACCTGTAAACATACCTACACATATACATACACATTCGCACACATATATAAATATAAACATTCAGTTATATAATTTTGATAAATGCTGTTTATCCTTAGATGAGCAGCATGCAGCAAAAATTCTCTTTATTTAAGCATCTACAATTTTATGATAAAAGGTGTTTTATCATAAAACCAATTAAGAAGAAAAAAACATTATAGTTCTTGTTATGGAAATGTAATTATCAGAGAAGTAAGACGCTGGTTCAATAAAATAAGAGAAGATCCATCTTGCGTCTAAGTTTATCTGAAGGCAGGCAGCACTCAAGACGCGGCTCACCACAGCAGTAGTGGATTTGCAACGAGCGGAGTTATCACATGCTTTTACACATTACAGGACATGGCAGAACATTGGTGAGGAACGTATGTGGGGAGGTAGAAAGAAAGCAACATTTAAAGAGTTTTCATCACAGGAACCAGGCAGGAAAAACCTCCAGATTTCTAAAACAAAACGAAATAACAGCTCTGGAGGAATCAAACACTTTCATACAAAACAAAGTCACTGATACAGAGCAGAAGATAAAGCATTCAGTTTCTTCTGCTAATTAAAAAGAATAAAACTCATGTTGTTGCTCATTTCCTGCTGCACTCTGTTGTTATTTAACTCCTCCTCTTTTATTCTGGTTTCTGTCAGTGGACCTGCCACTTCTGCACCTTCGTCAACTCCAAGCCCTCGGCGGTGTGCGAGATGTGTAGCCTGCCCTCCAAAGACTCGCCCAGGGCTTCTGGGAGCCATTCTCTTCAGCAACCACCATCCTTCACCAAGGAGCCACCTGAACTGGGCGGGACGCCTCAGCCGAAGCCCAGAGCCACTCTGGATCATAGGAGGCAGAAGATGATGAGGGATGATGGCCTCGCACTCATCCACCAGATCAAAGTAGGATCAACTGAATGATGTAGATTTAAACAAATAAATAATTGAAATCTGCTTTGAAGAGAAGACTGAATCTGTTTGATTTGCAGGAGGCAGAAAAACGAGGAGTCAGCCCCGAGGAGGTGTACGCCGCTCTGAGCATGTGCGGCAGCAGCAGCGTCAACCCCTGCGACTGGCTGACCTCTGAACTCCCCCACCTGCTGGATGAAATATGCGCCATGGCCGCTTCCGTCCAGGCCAACTACAGAGTGGGGGGCAGCAGGATTCAGCACTCGGTGGAAAGAGACGGGGCGCCGCCGGAGCTGAATGCCGGCGACGGCGACACGAAGCTGTCCAGAGCAGAGGCCAAACTTGCCTGGCTGGCAGCGGGAGGAGACAAAGACAAGGCTGTGAGACAGCTGCTGAGAGACAGACAGGTCAAGGTAAACCTGACCTTTAAGGTCATCTATGGGGCTTCACTATTAGAGAAGTAATGCTGCTAATAAGAGATACTCTGGAGGAAAACTAAACCTGCTTTAATTAATGATAAATTATCAAGGCTTACGCAGGTCATTAAAAGACATTAAATTATTATTTTTTAAATTAAGGCCTTAATTGGCATTAAAATTCATTAAATTGGATTAACGTGGCATTTAA
>NW_015150705.1:970322-991176 GCF_000732505.1 Cyprinodon variegatus
TTTTCCTTAGGTGTGAGTGTGTATGTGAATGGTTGTTTGTCCTGTGTGTCTCTGTGTTGCCCTGCGATGGACTGGCAACCTGTCCAGGGTGTACCCCGCCTCTCGCCCATTGACTGCTGGAGATAGGCGCCAGCACCCCTCGCGACCCCAATTGGGACAAGCGTGTAAGATAATGGATGGATGGATGGATGGATGGATGGATGGATATATATGTATATGTATATATAAATTTATTTCTAAGAGCGTTAAAAGAGCATTAAATAGTTCCTCATTCCTGTATAAACCCTGATTATGTAAAATGATTTCAGATTTAGAATATGTAGCCAACCTTTTCATCTTAGTCTAGTCTGGATGTGTGGTCCCCGAGGTTCGGTGTCCTGCACTGTTTAGATGTGTCTGTTCTAGGGATGCCCCGTTATGAAGATTGACTTAATATTAATATGGCACTAAAAGCCAAGAAGCGTTTTAACACCCACAATCCTGAGCTGCATCACAATCAGTGTCACATGACACCTGGTGTATATTTTCTCTGAAATCCTCTTTAAGGAACCTTTTATAATCTGATTACTATTTAATTAAGAGCAGCTACTTTAAAATAAGTACTAGTTGTTAACATGAGCCCAAGTTTTACTTACCTGACCGATTTTTCGATCCAACTGAAGAGTTAAAATCTTCCCCTTTTTCCGTGAAAAACAAAAGCCAGGGCATGGAATATATTGATGCTGAATCATCGTCCACCCCATCTCCGATTCAGTTAAATTTAATTTGATTTGATCTGATTGAGTTGATTTTATCGGGGAAAGCAAATCAGAAGATGTCATATGTAAAAAAAAAAAAAATGAAACAAAAAAACTGTTCTCCACATTGGTTTTCTAGCCAAAGGCTTATTTGTAAACACATTCATTGGTTGGACCTTTAATAAAAAAAGATATCCAAACAAGGATTCACGTCACATACAAAGAATCTCTAAGAATACAACCAAAAAGAATAAAATACCACATATAAATACTAACTCCCCAAACCAGGGCAGAACAGTGGATTCACCAATTTCTAAGAATATAAACCACAGGTCCTTTTAAGTAAAACATTTCGTTCTAGTTTGAGGAGTTATTTTGGAAGCTTGTCTAATGCTTTAAATGTTTATTTTTAAGTTCCAATTCCTTCTGAAGAAATAGATCCATGCTGGTTTTTGTTTCCTATTCGTTCTCCAGATGAGGGAGCTGCAGTCGCTGGGCTTCCAGGATGTTTCGCAGTGCGAGGAGGCGCTGCGACAGAGCGGCGGCGACATTAAAGGAGCCCTCTCTCTGCTCCAGCGCCCTCTAATGGAACCCTTCCACCAGCGCATCTGGCTTGACCAGCCCGAGCCGCCGATCAATCCCAAGCATCCAGACAAGCAGGTTAGACGATTTTACAGCCTTTTGGTTCCTCTGGAAGTTTTGAATTCCTTCATCACACCCCCTATGGATGCTTGTTGCTGTTTAGAGGATGTGCAGGCGTCTGCTGGCGTTATACGACCTGCCCAGCTGGGGGCGCTGTGAGCTCGCCCTGTCTCTGCTTCAAGAACCAGAAATCAATTACTCCCTGGAGGATGTGGTGCAGGCTGTGAAAGAGTCTCATGACAGGGAGTTCATCAGGCGTCTCCTGAACACGGAGTGTCCCGTCTGCCTGGGCATCTTCCCCCGCAGCAAGGTCAGTCAGATCGCCACTCTCTTTTCCACATTTATCTTTTATATCACTCAACTGACTGACTGAAGTGCTTTGATCATATGTGTTATAAACCTGCACATTTTTAGGGTAACAAAATGTTTTATTTATAAGTTTAAACATTCTTAATCCTTTTTTTTAGTAATTTTGATGAATGGCTAATCCATGCCTGAGATGTTCTTGAATGCACCATAAAGGTGCAGCTGCTCAGACGGTTGTATGTTGTCTGCTGAAGGCCTTTAATGTCAAACAGCATCTAATGCAGGTTGGTTTCTTTCCCTGCAGATGCAGTCTCTGACGTCCTGCCAGTGCTCAGTCTGCCATGAATGTTTCCGGCAGCACTTCACCATCGCTGTCAGAGACAAACACATCAGGGACATGGTGTGTCCCGCCTGCTGCGAGCCGGACATCAACGACCCCGAGCAGCTGGACAGCTACTTCTCCACGCTGGACATCCAGGTGAACTGGGAGAAAATACGGCTGCATCCTGATGTGCTGAAATGTTTCTGTTATGCTACATTCAGACTGCACCCTGCAGAAGCAGCTAGTTTACCTGCAAAGGCATCGGTTGACGAGCATCAAGGCGCAACAAAAGGTCTCGCAGTGCGTTATGAGCAACCGAAGCAGCGCCTCACGAGCTTCTGAGCATCTGACGCGCGACATGCTACAGGAACAGCAGCTTTTGCTGCTCGACGCACCACATCAACCAATCAGAG
Source organism: Cyprinodon variegatus (assembly GCF_000732505.1). Lineage (NCBI taxonomy): Eukaryota > Metazoa > Chordata > Actinopteri > Cyprinodontiformes > Cyprinodontidae > Cyprinodon > Cyprinodon variegatus. Next base: position 972,743 of record NW_015150705.1, read on the forward strand.
AAGCTGATCTGGGAGGTGGCAGGGAGACAAAGTACTGCTGATGCAGCTCACTATGATCACTCCTCTGAAACAGTTTATTAACACCTAAATTAACTTAAAGGTGAAGTAGGAGATCTTTTCCGATGTATTTTTTATAATTTGGATTGAAGATCTCCCCACAGCCGTGTAGCAAGGAGTGAAAAAGAAGGTCTGGAATTGAAACGAAAATAAATGGTCCCCACTACAGTGTAAAATCAATGAGTAATGTCCACCAATCACAAAACAGGGTCCGTGGTCTACTTATTATGGTTATGGTTAAGGTTTTGACACATAAACGAATCGACCACTCAATCCTCATGCAGGCTCGAGGACCAGTGACGTCACCTGAACTCAGTCACATTACCTAATTCAAAGCCATGGTCGGTCTGCGAGTTACTTAGCTCAGTCTTCCATATTGTCTCGATAGCAGCAGAAGGAAAGCTATAGTTCTACTGCAGACAATGGCAGAATGGGCTCCATGTCTTATGTTGTTATTAGCTTGTGTCACGAGCACTCTGTCTCGACTTGTTTCATTCTCGGAAACATCCAAACACCTCGACGGACAGCCTGCGCAGTCATGTATTTCGAAGGCGTAGTTTCGAGAGATGGTCTGAAGGGAGAGGCACGGTTGTGTATTTTCACAGATATAGCTTGCTGGAACCATTTTTTTCCAAGATCTCCTACGCCACCTTTAAAATGTCGAAGCCTGAGGGCAAAATATGTTCGCTTTTATTATTCTGGTGACTGCAGTTTGGGTTACATACTTGAAAAACACCTTCAAGCTGCCGCGAACAGTAGCGGAAACAGCAGAGGCGACCAGGCCAGAGGCCGCTGTTGAATGGAATCTCCAGTGACAGATCCTCCGACAGCGAAATAAAATTTGAAGGCAGGATAGTAATCTTGATGAACTGACTGCACAGATGAAGTTTTCAGTTGGACTTTGTCACTTAAAATCATATTAAAACTATTTTACCCACTGATCACAGCAAATATAGCTGCCAAAAAGTGGATAGGATAGCTCCTCCCAACGTGCATCAGACCTACTTTTCGACCGTGCAGCCAGAGCACCAAAGATGCTTCAGCTGAGCGTCAGAACTAAACTTGTACAAGCATCAAAAATGAAGCAGCACGTGCGTTTTGGCTTCTTCTGCTGCGTGCGATTCGAACGTAGCATTAGCTGGCTCTCATTAGCATGAATCTAATTACTGAAATTAACTTTTAAAGGAAGGACACTGAGACACAATAACTTAGGTTTTGGCCTATTTATGCCTCATAATCTGTAATCATTGTTTTATGCTAGTTTATAGCAAAATAAGAGTTCATATTCAGTGTTTATTAATACAAATATAGGGAAATACGTGCATTTATGCAGCATTAAACAAAAAAAAAATATTCTGGAAGAGCTGTAGATCATGAGGTCACAGCTTGTTGAATTAGAAGCAGTGTTGTTGTTTAGCTGAGTCCTAAATGAACTTTGCAGCCTAAGGTTCATTGTAAAGAAGTCTTGTTCTTGTTTCGTTCTGCAGCTGCGGGACTGCCTGGAGCCTGAAGTGTACGAGCTGTTTCACAAAAAACTGACGGAGCACGCCCTCATGAAAGACCCAAAATTCCTCTGGTGCTGTCATGTGAGTATTTAGGACCATTCAAAGCTTTTGTTTATCAGTCTAAAGAATTGACAGTTTACATACTTTCCAAGCCTTCAGTCTTTAAGCTCTTGTGTTTGTTTACTGAGTTCAGCTGTTTGTTCAAAGAATGAGACACAAAAATGAAGGTTTTTTTTGTGGCGTCAAATGAATTTTATTCTTCTCAATCTGCTTATTAAAGTCCTGTGGTTTAGGAATCACTAGAAATAAGATCCCTGCAGCCAGGATTGTACTTTGTGTTAATCCTTGTTGAAAGAAAAGTGTTCAAGGTGTGATACACGTTACTCTATGATTTATTATTTTGTTGCTCAAATGGTGTAACAAAATGTAAAGCTGTTTTTTTTTTTAAGTTGTTTTTCCTTTTTTTTATTAGGTTCTAAAATGAAAAAACCAAATTGCCTCAAAGCAAAAGTAGCACAAAACAGAAAAAATGTTGCTGAACTCTTTAATCTCCAGATGAAGGCAATATGTTTTCCTAAATTAAACTTTGATCAATTTAGTTGAGTAGATACATTTTTTATCATATTGATGAGAAACATTCTTTAGAAAAGATCAAAATTTAGTTTTATTTAATTAAATGTTTTGTCTCTCTACCCTTATCTAAGGAAGCATCCTTTCCTTTTTTATTTGGTGATGTCCCGTTTTATTTAGATTTTTAACATTTCTGAGCCAAATGGAAAAGCAGAACCCAAATGAATCTAAACGTGAATCCATAGAAGTCGTGCTCTAGATGGATTTGAACGTTTGTAGGTTGTTGCTGAACGACTGAATTAGCTGAATTTTGAGTTTAATGCACTTCCTGTAATGTTACTGCTGAAGTAAATTATGCCAAAAGTGGAAGAAAGGGGGCGCTGTGGGACTCTGTGGTAGAGCAGCATATACTGAGGAAGTAAACATACTTTAGAATTTTCCTACAAGAGGTACTTCACTTCTTTTTTTATTTATGTATTTATTTTTACACAGACTTTTTACAGTTATTGCCATAATTTACATAAGTTTAACTTGATTTTGGTAAAAAAGAAGAGAAAATCCATCCCTGTTTGGACGTCAGCTCAGCCATATTTCACAGCATAACCAACTTTCAAAGGTTAAACATTGTATAGAGTTGGGCTTCATATCCATTAGTATTTATATATATTTAACGTTTTTACAGTTTTATTATTGTTATTTTCTATCTTATTCCACAGAATATTTACATTTATCATGTGATATATTAGGATGAATTTTAATTATCTCAGTATTACAGTTTATGTACACTGGTTTTCTGATTTAAATGTATAAATCTCTGTGTTTCCCTGGTTGCTGCAGCATTTATGGCTCTCTGTCAGTTAAAGCCAGAAGTGACAGTTTATCTAAACAAACTCCAGCTGACTTTTTTTTTTATTTTAAAAACTTGAATTGCTCTCTTTAACTTCTCCCATGCATGACAAGAAAACATTGTAGAATCTCTGAGAATCTAAAAAGACGGTCGGGCTGATCGTTCTGAAATCCTCTAATCATCAGAATTTTATTTATAAAGCTTGTCTGCACAGTGACGGTTAGCTTCTTGTCTCTGACCAGATAAAAATGCTATACTCCCAAATGCAAATTTAATAGTTCATAGTTGTTTTTTTTTTATGATTTATCTACCACAACTCAGGAAAAGCCTCGCTGAACAGGTTCATCTTCATCATGTTAATCCATCATGGCTGCCTCCTTAGAGACTGGATGATATTTGCAAACTGGTTCATCTTGGAGTAGAACTGACTAAATAGAGGAATCTAAAGAGAAGCTTTTGTTCTGGTTCTTTGTTCCCGAAGAAATCAAATCGCAAACAGGAAAGTAATTTTAACACAGATGTTAAAAATTCTTTAAAATCTATGCAAAACGATATCGAAAAAAGTAAAACAAAAAATTCTTAAATAAAGTGTATTTACCCTTAATTTGAGCAGGTAAATAAGATGATTTGCCAATCAATTCAGGATACTTACTCTTAATATAAGATAATTAGATATTATGCACTTGAAATAAGAAAATGCAGTTGTTTTTTCTTAATTTAAATCCAAATTGTCTTTTTCCATTCAAACTTTTCTCTCTTAGCTGATCAATTAAAAAAACAAAAACTCCCATATTAAAAAAAAAAAAGAAACCTATTTAAGGTTACATTTTTTGCAGTGTGGCATTTCTAACAGCTGTTGCTTTTCAACCTTTTAGAGTTTCTCCTGAAATGTTTTCCCTTCATTTATTAGTTAATTTAGTGAAACCAAGGCAAACACTCCTAAAATCATTTTTCTGTTTCTCAAATTAATGAACAGTTTATTCATTCCCTTATCTTCTTCCTTCAGTGCACCTCCGGCTTTATCAACGACGGAAACCAGCTGAAGGTCACCTGCCCGTCGTGCCGAAAGAGTTTCTGTGCTCAGTGCAAGAAACCGGTGAGTTTAAACTCTGTAGGAAATTCCAGCACATGTAGGAGTTTTGCTCAGCTTGTTTTAGGACTGATAGAAAACATGTCCTTGAGCTGCTGAGGAGGCCCCTCTGAGCAGGAATCCCCCCCATTGTATCTCTTTTCCAGTGGGAGCCTCAGCACCAGGACGTATCCTGCGAGCAGTTCCAGCTGTGGAAGAGGGAGAACGACCCGGAGTATCAGAGGCAGGGCCTGGCCGGTTATCTGAGGGACAACGGCATCAGTAAGGCTCAGAACAAAGCATAACCAGAAGTTTCAGTTCAGGTTTTCTGCACCTCTTCGGTTAGCCTCAACCGCATCACTTCTTTTTCTGTTGAAATGATCATTAACAAACAGCTGTAAGATGCACTGACCAGAAACTTATTTCTAGCTGTATGGATGTACTTAAAAAACCTTATCAAATATACTAAAGAAATATATGCACCTCTCTAATCTTCCACCAGACTCTGGAATATTGATGTCCAAATAAAACAGCTGAAGCCTTTATGTAGGACTCATCTCTATAGTGCATCCTGATGCACTGACTCCAGTCTCCTCCCTCTTAATCCTGACTTTTGAATGGATTTGATTGACAACCCTCCTTGTTGCTGGTGCACCTTTTCCTATTACAGTTTTTCCTTACTTTCTATAAATATGCTTGAATACTGCACCCAGCTTCTTCAGCAATAACCTTCGTTGTCCTTTGACCTCTCTCCAGATTAGCAGCTAGATTTTGCTGCAGCCCTGTGGCCCCAGAGACTCTTTCAAACTGGTTTAAGATGGATATAGCAGGCTAAGGTGATACTATTGACTGAGAGCAGTGATGGTTTAAAACTTGTGGTCTTAAATCTGGTCGATTTCCACATATTTACATGAACTCCACCAATTCTGTTAAGAAAAGTGGTTTAACATCCAATCAGAATTGAGCCTGAAGCTTGTTGATGTCATTGGAGGAGAATCTTCTAATCCAGATTAATCCCAAAATATGGAGTGATGCTTTAACCTCTTAACATCCACCGCCCGATATCGGTAAGGTGAATCCCAGCATATTAAACCTCTTTAGAATCAGCCAATACTAAGGAAAATGACCATCAACTCAAATGTAAGCAAACCATTCACTATAAAAACAAATGACTAATAAACACGGAAAACCATGAAACACGGCAAACCATGGCAAAAATAGGCTCATTTAGTCCATAATACCCTGGTGTATTTCCCAAAAACTAGATTTAGATTAAGTGATCATTTTTTTGCTATTAAAAAGCAAAAACGTAAAGATATAAGCTTATAATCCATCTCCATAATAATACTTATCCGCCATTTTAGATCATCTGCATTGCATGGACGTATTTGCCAACCTATTTACTCCATACTTTGAGTGTAACTTCCACTTTGGCCATCCACAATAATATGGAAAATTCCTCTACATAAAAAAAGACCATGCGTCACATAGCCTTTGTTCAGCTGGAGCTTGACAACATAATGACCGATTGACCTTTGATGGACATATTTTGTTAGCCAATAAGATAAGCTTTGCAATTATATATTAGAAGTGTAGGAGTGGGCTGAAAATATAAGTTTTATTTACCTGCGTAAAGAGTGACAGGAGAGGAGCACTTAGTGGCTACACATGGAGTGGACTTTCAAGCTAATTGAAAAAAACAGTGCTTGAATGAAAATTTGAGGAAATCTAAACTTAAAAATCAATTAAATCACTTTTGAACATTTGGTCCAAATTTGGCACAATTGTGCCGAATCAACCTTTTACATACAAAAAGGGTCAGAGTTTCACAATGCTTATGACACAAGATCTGAAATTAACACAGTTGTTGTCCTCATGAAGAAAAAAGGTAGTAAGAGGTCAACTATAATTATACAAAAGGTATAACATCATAAAAAAATATATATATATATATTTTTTTTTTTTATTATTTGAGGGGGTAAAAAATGTTTTTTTTGGACTTGTTTGAAGTCACACAGCTCTGGTTGTGTAAAACTTACAGTCTGCACACATATCTCCAGAAACTAGAAGATCTTAGCTTTAAAATGAGATATATCCCCAGCATGTGAGATTTATAATATTATTTTATTGACCCATGGCATTTTAGGTGTGCAAGGTGGGTGGTAATGGTTTAAAGCAAAAAAAAAACATGTAAGGCACGAGGAAAAGAGTCCTAAAAGCGTCAGTGATGGATAAACACTGACAAAGACGCATCCTTCTACCATTTACTGGAGTCTGAATTTAATGTATATAGTATTTAAATGTTTATGGAATGTCTAGTTTATTACACACTGGAAAAACAATCTAGGAAATTTCTCAAATTAAGTGCATTTACCCTTAATATGAGTAGGTTAATGAGATAGTTTGCCAATGGAATTAGTTATTTTATTCTTAAAATAAGATACTTAGATAATATGCACTTGTGTTTTGTTATTTTAAATGTAAATTGTCTTGTTCCATTGGCAGAATGTCTCTTTTACCTCCTCAATCCAAGAACAAATGCACCTATTTTAAGAAAACATGACTTATCTAGATTTAGATTTTTTTTCCAGTGCACATCCTAAGACTGTTCGCTCTTCTTCAGGTAAAGCAGGTCTGCCCAGAGCTAATTTAGTGCCGTGTTCCACTTCCTATCTGTTATCTTTTGCAGCCTGTCCTCAGTGTAAGTTCCAGTACGCTCTGACCAAAGGCGGCTGCATGCACTTCACCTGCTCCCAGTGTCGGCATCAGTTCTGCAGCGGCTGCAACAACCCCTACTACAAGGTTTGTTCTATTCAAACACCTGTCAGCTGGAGTCCTGAACTTTGACGCAAACGTTTAATCTCACCTTTATAATATGCAAAGATTCCAGAGCCGCGCCCGACACTTATCTGTGTCTGTGTGCCTTTAAATGGCTCTTCCACTCTTTACATCTCTGACGTGTTGCTGTTTAAACACTGAGCAATGAGGTGTGACGTATTAAATATGGAGTTATTCTGCATCCAGAAAATCAAGGAAATAAAGAAATACGGTTTTCAAGGCGTCAATCATTCTGAAAATGTCTTAATGTGCAGATTTTGTTTCACTCTCCAATTGTTCAGCCTTTCTGTGTTTCCATCTTTCTGTCCATCACTCCATCCATAAACTTTCCTTTCCTTTACATCCGTCATTTACATCTCTCCTTCTGCCTATTCTTATTGCTTTTTTTCATTGTATCCCTCTGTCCTACCTAGCTTACCCTCCTTCTCCTTTCAGTCTCACCTTTCATCCATCCTTGTTTGTTTATTCCATCCCTTCTAATGTCCTTCCTTCCTGTCGATCAGTCTTTTTATTCACAGGTTTTATATTTAAAGTCTGATCCTGTTGGAAAGTCAAAGTAAGATTCTGAGAAGCTAAAACTTGTAATAGTTTAGGACCGAACAAAGGAACCGACTAAAGATCTGATTTAGAGCTTAACCTGACAAACATGGAGACTTTAGGGACCTAAAGTGAAACCTCGTAGATTCACAGCACTACTAACCTCTTTCCAATTGCTAATTTCCAGTGGCGGCTGTTTTTAAAAGACCATTTCTAAAGCAAAAAAAAAAGAAATTGCTTCAAATTAACCTTTTTTTTTATGGGAGAAAAAAACGCAGAAACTTGCGACTGGTTGAGGTTTTTAGTGAAACTGACAGATACTGATTTGATCTTTCTTTTCTCTTGCAGACTGAGTGCAAGGTGCCTCAGTGCAAATGCTCGGGGCTGCATGCTCATCATCCTCGGGACTGCCTGTTCTATCTCAGAGACTGGGACGCAGATCGGCTGCAAGCTCTTCTTCAGGTAAAGCAGGCCTCTGTTTGCCATGAATACGATATGTTCACCTTTCTCACTAAGATCACTGAAAGTCCACCCATTTACCCAGAACTATTATGGAGTACAACATCTCAATACTATATAAAACATGGCAGAAACATGAAATATAACACATGGATCTTAAGGATTTTTTTTTTTTACATTTCTCCACTTCCTTAGTATATGGTTAGCTTTCTCTCTCTCTACCTGTTCTTCTCGCTTTCTCTTTTTTTTTATCCACTCTGTGATTTATGTAATGTCTGAATTATAAAGCTTACAGCCCCAAGAATATTTTTTATAAATTTTCTTGTGACCCCTTTGTTTTCATCCCCTTGAATGTGTAATAACTGGCACTGAGGGACTCAAATGCTGTCTTTGCTGTGTACATTATAGAAAAAGGGTTTGTTGCATATTTGCAGCCGTGGGCATCAAAGGGTTAAGGAACAGACATAGAAGCAGCAAGAAAACTGACTCTACAAGTTTAACTCTGGAAATGTGTTTAGTTATAAAGAGAAAACAAACTGCAGGTCTATTTTTGTCATTAGTACTCCAGGAAATGGAGTAAAAAAAGATCTTACATTTTTGAAGGCCACACAGCGACGGAATGCCTGCTTGGAAATTTTTTTTTATCAGAGCTGTATGTAGATTGGCTGATTTAAAATATATGCAAGAGCTTGAAAAAAAAAAAAAAAGTCGTAGGGAATCATATTTAAATGTCAAATCATTCTGGCTTAAACATTTATAAATGTACTCTTTGTCAGACTTTATCAGAAATTTAGAAAATTTCTATAAAAAAAAAAAAAAAATCCCTTCTTAAAATCAAATTTTTTCCGTTATTTCATGCAGGCCAGTTAGTTATACGTCAGCCTGAACACTAAATTCAGCCAATCATATATCAACGGTCATCTGTCAATCAAATTTTTTCAGTCATAGCATCTTGATTCATATGTCGCAGCTAATATACGCAACAGTTGAAATCCGAAACATTTCCTTTCCCATTGAGTTCCGTCCCAGTGTTCACTGGGATGGACGTCTGTTTCTTCAGCAGGCGTAGAGCTAACAGAACTGGCAGCGTTGTGAGGCAAGGGCTCAAACATGTACGGCTGGAAGCCTTCTACACCAAACCAAGCTTCTGCCGCCCTGGCGTCCTCTTCCACAACATCTTCGTCCCGCTTTCCTCCTCTAAATAAAAAATGTATGACAGAGGAGACTCATCCATGACCTCCGACACTAAACTCTCCTCCTCTTGCGTGTTTCCTCTGTCCATAGCGTTTCTTCACAGTGTCGTTTCTAAGTCACCAATTTAGTGCTACTTGGTCCCAATGGAATTTGGGACCAAGTTGCTAACTGGTTAGCAAGATGCTTCCGACAAACCGGCCACAACCAAATAGCTGGCGAAACTTCCACCACAACAATCCCGCCCCCTTCATAATCGAGCAATCACATTCACTTTATTCACTCGTGTAAAGTCGGGCCCCGAATCGGGAGAATTCGGAAATGCAACCATTGGAACAGCAGCTTCCCTTAAAGTTTAATTTAGGTTAATTGAAAAAATATATAATTCCACCCTGATAAGGTTTTTAGTGTCAATTTGATTCCCTTTCTTGCGTTTTTTTTCTCAGCGGGGCGGCGTGGACTTCAACACTGATCCTTCCAATGACTCCCAAACAGGTGAGTATTTTCCAGAGGGTCGACTTCCTTCTGTCATCCTCAGTGAGGATAAGTCAGAACTTTCCCCTCTTAACCCTCTGAGACTATTTTGTGCTCCAGAAACATGCGGCGTGATGGAGCAGAAGGACGAAGGCGGCCAGCAGGCCGATTCTCCATGCGGCGTTCAGTCGCAGCCGGGACAAGCTGGACTCTGCATGTGAGGCAACAAAACCGACAGGAATTACCCCAAATAAACCTGCTAACCACAAAAGATTTATTTAAATTCATCATGAATATCTGGTTTTTGTTAGAGCATAAACATTAAACCCTCATTAAATCACCACTTTCAGCAGATAAAACATAATATCCATATGTCTTCTAATCATTCTTTGTATTAGATCTGCTTCCTGATGAGATATGCATCACTTTTCTTCTCACATTCAGGTTGATAAGGTTGCGAAACCTTAGATTTGCATGTTTTTGTACCTGCAGGAAACACTACAGGGAGTACCTGGTGAGTCTGATCAACGACCACATGCTGGACCCGGCTCTTCTCTACGACGAACGGGAGCTGGTTATAGCCTGTGAGAGATACCTGATGGATTCCAAGAAAGGAGAAGGGGAGGACGACAACGCTTATAGCGCTCGCCTGAAGAAGGTGGGCATTAAATAGAGCTCCCCTTTCCAGTGAAAACCAGGAACAATGCAGAGATAATTCATGTTCTGTTTTTATTCTTTACAGGCACTGATGGAGGTTCCTCTCGGAGAAAAAGTTCCTCGAAACAAATAAACTAAAAGCAGAAATCTGTTCCCTAAAACTAAATAGATTTCCTTTGAAATCCTCACTTTTCTGGAGTTCCTGGAGCTCTTTTAATTCTTCAATGAGAACAAACCCATTTCTGTGGCGTTACTCTCCAACCATATATCTGTGATCACAAACATAATAACCGTGGTGGTTTCTCCTTTACAGACATATTTAATTTAATTTTTCTGCCTTTTGCATACAGTTCTGAAGGTGGAACAGCTGAAGGGATTAATTCACCGTATCATTATTCTTTGGATTTATTTCTGAACATGTAGGCTACATGTAGAGACGAGTAAAGCAATGTCCTATTGATTGGATTTGGGGAAAATGTTTAACTGTTTTCATTTTTTGGTGCTCATGTGATTAAATCAGATTCAAATCCAGATCACTAAATGATTTGAATAAAAAAACAATGATGATTCTATTTTTTTCCTGTTTTTTTTCCTTACCTTACTATAAATGTAGCATCTTAAGCCATTAAGGACAAAAGAATGTCATTATAGAATGATAAAATTCTGTGATGAGCAACTAAAATAATGGTTTGTATAAAAAAAAAAAAAAAAATCATCAATTGATTTTTTTTTTAACTCACAATTTAGAAATGGGTATTAAAAATGCATATCAAATTGCACTATTCTGTAATGGATTAAAATAATACCTCTTTTTAACAGCTCAATTTAAAATGTACAATTAGAAAACTCTTTTATATTTAGATTTCTAATGTATGAATTTAATGTAATATTTAAAATGGCTGCCTTTATTTCTCCCTGAACAGAAGTTTAGAGTTTTGCTACAAATCTTTAGTTTTAAGTCTAGACTGACTGATTAGATGCTTTAATCAGTCCTGTTCTATTCTATCTAGTTCTATCTTTAGCTTTGCTGACTTGCTGGAAGGTAAACCTCTACCCCTGGTTTTCTTCCAGTATTTTCCCTCATTTAGCGTCACCCAGCTTCCCTCTAAATTAGGTCGGGTAATTCCAGTTCCTGAGAGCCAACTTTAAGATTCTTCCTTGATCGAACACACCTAAATTAAATGGCCTAAATACCTCAGAATGTAGTCCAAGGCTTGAACCAGATACCTCAAATTATAGTTCCTACTTCCTGTTCCTAGCTCCTATCCCTTCACCTTTCGCAGGGTTAACAGTTAGAACACTATCCAGGGTAGGAAAGAAGCTCCAGGCTGCTATCCTGAAACCACAAAGCCTTCACAAATGTATAGACCGGACAAAGCTCTCCGTTAAAAAAACAAAAAAATGTGTGACGGTGAGGACATTTGGATACATCAAGAAATAATGTCTTTGTTAAATTCTGTCTATATGTCCTGTCACACAAAGGATTGTGGGTAACCATATAGGTCCTAGTAGCTGCTAAGGACTTTAGGAGGTCCCTATGCCAACTGCTTTGGTGCAAGGAAGCATTGGTCCTAGCTCCTTACTACCTACCAGCACTATTCAGATTGCACTTATTATGGCGGCCACAGATGCCCTTTCATGGTGACTTAGGAGTCAGCTTCTACAGAGTTCTGTAAATCATCTTGATTCACGTGTGTGGGCAAAGGACACATGTAAAGCTTGCAGGATACGGGCCTACAGGAACTGGAATTGCCCGCCCCTGCTACCTGTTTCCTGTGGGTACTGAAGAGGAGTGGATGCTGCCACTGCTGGGTTTAAATGTGTGTCACCTACTCAGAACGCATTCTTACACATTTACAGTGTTTCTTATCGGGCTTTTATCAAACTAACATCCCCTGGCTTTGCATAACAGAGACCTTCATGTATCCGCTCTTTAATAAAAGCCATATTTTGTGGAGTGCATGACTAATAGTTGTGGTGAGGATGCTGTGGAGCTGTCGGGATGACACGCCCTCTGATGTCTGGTGGTTTGGGGCAGTGACTTTGGCTTGAAGACCCATAGCAGGGTCTACTGGTGGAAGTTTTCCAGCTAAAGGAAATAAAATGCAGCAACAGTAAAGACTTTGGAATGCTTTATAACTGGGAGAGCTTTTTCTTAGGTTTGCCAAAGTTGGTTTACATTTGATACAAGTGTAGCATGACGTAAAGCAACACTTAAAGTGAGTCATATAAGCAACACATAGCTGCAAAAGCAACGTCTGTCCCGCATTTTTTGTAAATCTGGTCACCCGATCTAGAACTTTTTCTCCCTGACCTGTCTTGGTCTTAATGATGTGATGTTCTCTAAAGAAAACCTGAGATTAAACTACACTCATGGTGATTTCTGTTAGTTGCATTGAGTTTTATTTAGTTGGGAATTAAAGTTAAATATTCAAATTTATTTTTGCTTCACAATTATGCTAATTTGTGTTTAGATATCACCTCAAATCCCGTACATTAAGGTTAGTGGTTATACTGTTCTAAAAGGGTAATATTTCATACTTTTCTCAAGGCCAACAATGAATCAAGATTTAATCACATTGTGTATTTCAGATTTTATTGATATTATAGTTAGACACTGTTGTTCAGCCAGACCGCAGAACAGTCTTAACCAAACAACTTCTCCACCCCCTGCATTTCTGCAAGATGAAGCATCACTTATTGTCAACAGCTGTTAAATGTTTTTGGTATTCTCCTGCTGTGTGAAAAACAAACAAAATAATCCAGACAAAGCTTTCCAGGAGTTAAAAGCAGATTTTTTTGTTTTTTTTAGTAGTTTTTCCAGAAACACAAAGATATTTTTTATACGTAACAAAACTATTTCAGATTATTGTGTATATATCAGATGCATGCTGAATTAATGGAGAGGTTGATCAGCTAAAATCATTTAGGTGGCTTCTCCTCAGCACATGTGAAGCTGTGAGCTATAATGCTGGTTGAATCGGCAGGTCAATATCCTCTGACTGTTTTAACAATGGTTTATAAGGAAAAAAGAAAAAATCTTTACATTAATGGGTTTGCATGAAGGAAGCGTCTACTAAGAAGATTGCTGCCGAAATTCCAATTTGCTGAATCATCAAGACCTTTAGGCCAAAGTGGCTCGTTAATCACAGCAGGTGGGTGGAGGGGCATTTCAGGCCTTTTATATCCAGTAAAACATGAATCACACGCTGAAATCCTGTAGGAAGAAAACTGAGAGGAACAATCTGTATGAATGGGACATCTGTTCTAGTATACGCTACAAATTCTCAGTGAGTTTGTAGCTTAAGTTTGTAGTAACGGAAGTTAACCAGAACACAACCAATCTGGAGGAGCAGGAAACAGAAAAAGTAGGGCTTCCTTCACTTCCACCTCATTATCTCACCACCAGATGGTGATTTTGGTGGACAGCCTTCTCCCCTCTCTGTCTTCGCCCAAGACATCCAGCTGAAGGTCAGAAGATATGACTATAAAATCAACCATTGACCTCCATGCACCGTTATAGTGCTCTGATGAGCACCCTGACATTTTAACATGGTGTTCATTATGGAAACGTCCACTGATAGGAGAGACAAGCAGCCCTACTGCCTCTACCTGTGGGTCGCTCCCACTGAGCTCTATTTATTCACTGGATTGCTGATTGTCCGTTGGTAGTAAGGGGTTGAAGTGAAGCCACCGGCCACCATATTTGTACTCCCTAGTTAGACCGGTTGCAATGTAAACAATCCGTGCGATACAGCATGGAACAACAATGATGTTCTCATTTTCAGGGGGACTTAATACTTTTAAATTAAAGATAAATTCATCAATTTGACACACACTTTTTGTTTCATAGCATCGGTAGATCAGTTTAACTTATATTATAAAAAATAGGCACATCACATTGCATAGTCAGCATGAAGTCAATGAAGTCTCTAAATCATGTAATATAACATATTATACAAATGAATCACAATAAAATGAATGTGTTAATAGAGCATAATAATACAGATGTGCTGAAGTGCTAAATTGATGATTTACATGTATTTATTACAAGATTTTTTCATAAAGACTGAATAAAAAGTACATGTCTGTTAATGCTACAGTATTTTTCTATTTGTAAATTGTGCATGCATGATGCCATATACTTTTATATATTATATCTGTGCATTAGCCTTTACATCTGACAGATTAACAATAGAGCTAAATTAATGAACCAATTGAATAACTCCACTGAGCTTCAGTTTCTACACCAGCAAAATCACACCAATTGGTAAAATAACAGGCGACATCAAGTTCATATTTTGCTTTTTGCTCTTAGTTACAATAAGAATCTGATCATTTGAAAAAACTGTACATGCAAGTATATATGCACACACTGACACTGACTGCAATTAACTGTGGAATGTCTTCACACAGCCGGCGAACTGCTTGTTTTTGCAGCCAAATGCTACACATGAAGGCATTTTTACTGCGCGTCTCTGTGGGAGTGGGGAGTACCGGTATGGCAGACGGTGGCTTGACTTTTTTGGGCAATCAGCAATGCAGTGAATAAATTGAGATCAGTGGTCGCTCCAGAGTAGAAGGGATCCAGCCTTTCACGAGGATCTGGGTTACAGAGCCTAGGCTGTGCATGGAGGTGAGCCCATCTATTTCTAGTTGGTATCATCCTCCTATCCACACAGGCACAGGCTTCTTCCCCCCAGCGAGGTGACATTATCCCCAGAGACATTGAATGGCATATAATGAGGTACATGCTTCCTAAAGCCATTTCACCCCAGTGCTGCATGTCCTGAGCCCCTAACATCATCAGTGACCCCTCACACCCCCATCATGGACTGTTAACCCTGCTGCCCTCTGGGAAGAAGCTTCACAGCATTTGATGTTGCAGGTTCTGCAACAGCTTCCCCCCCCTGCTGAACTGTTAAACTTTAAATCAAGACTCTGCATCACACTTGAAAACTCATTTGTACTATAAACATGGCTGTTTTTTTCACAATCCCTTTTAATAGAGCACAACTCAATGTTCTACTTTATTTTGCACCATATTTGTTTATTTGCACAGAACTGAACCTTTCCATATCAATGCCTTTAGCACCATGACTTTAAACTAGTTTTCCTTTTATCCTCCACTGTTTACATTCTGATTAGCTGCCCTTTATAAATGGAAATGTTCATTTCACTACTAAGCTGCTCATCCACAGTTGAAAGCTGGATGCATCAAACTTTTTTGTTCACACAAAATGACAAATCTGTCTAAATCTTATTTAAAAATGTCAGTTTTAGGAAATGTTCTTCCACTTTTGAATTTTTCATTGAAATTAGGCATTTCACCCTAGTAGCACTGAAGAAAATATAAATTAGCCATTTTAACGATTTGGCTGTGAGATATCTTAGAAAAAGTGGGTTTTTTTGTTACTTTTTCTATTGTGTTACATCAGAGCATCACTAGTCTTACTGCAAAGAAAAACATGCTGGAACATAGCTTCTTTAAATGACATATCTGAGTTCTGTTTGTGATATTTGTGATTCAGTGAAGTACATCAAACATAATTGCAATACTTTTAATTCTGAAAATATAGAAACCAAAAAAAAAAAGAAGGCAAACTTGACCAGATGAGAACAATCAGTCAGGGTTTATGTTAAAGGTCAGAGAGAAGTTAAGAGGAGGAAATGTCACCACTGAAACTTCTCTGTATACATTTTATGTTTTTGTAAAGTACAAAGAGCTTTTGGAAGCATGCATTGCATGTATGTTGGTCGTATACGTACTTTAAATTGCAATACATAGACCTAAGTGAAAGAAAATCACTGTTTAGGTCGATCACAAGTTGTCTTCACATAAAAACAATAATCTTAGAATAAGTGTTTTAAAAGTACCATTAGTGTGTAGGCATGGTATTACTATAGCACAGCTTGTTAATAAAACATACTAAAAGCTTTATGTTATAGCATAGGCCTAGTTATGTTAGTGCTGCTTGGAACTTTTAACAAAGATCAGAGGCCGAAGCCAGTTAAAAAAAACTAACTATGGGCAAGATGAGGGAGATGTGTTCCAGAAGTATCCTCATTTTAAATAAATAGGAATATTATGGTATTTTTCTTTCCCAAAAACACTATTCTCTAAGTGACACCTAAGACTTTTAAGCCTGTAATTTTTTAAATTGTGATTTTCTGCTTTCAGCTTGTGAGATTTCAGATATCAATATTACATCAAACTACAAAAAAAAAAAAAAAAAAAAAACATTTTAAAGCATAAAGGTTGATATTTTCTGACAGTAAATTCTTTTTTATTGAGAATGACAAGAAGTCAGAGAAATTTGCAAAGAAGAAGAATCATCTCTGGAGTCAGAAAAAGGCTATTTGCATAAATATGTTATACATACTAAAACCAAGTCTCAGAAAAATTTTAGTGTAACATTAAGGGTATTAATATTGAGGTTAACAGGGTGTTTTAGCTTATATTCTGTAAAGTAAGGGGTTTTCCCTCTGTGCTCGCTGTCGCCCCCTGGCGTTCAGGACGCAGCGTGTTTCTGGAAGTCACGTGATTTCTGGGAAACGGGCAGCTGAGCTGAGAGCGGCGCTCCTCAGTAGATCAGCCAGTCTGCAGGCAGCCGCTGAGAAAACAAGGTAAACGAAACTTAAACCTACTTCCCTCATTTCACACGTTACAACCTATTTCTGACTCCTTTATAAACTTATCTGAACCGCTAAGGAGGGCTGCTTCTGATATTTTATTCTTCTAAAACCTTTATCTGTTTATTTAATGGTTAGACTTAAAAAAAAAAAGGAGAAAAAAAAGCAGTTACTTACTAAGAAAGGTAATTTCTTATCTTTTTCTAATTTATTTTAAAAAAATCTTTTATAGAAATAGGATATGCCTTAAATTGTGTTGTTTTACATGTTTTTTTGACTTTGTTTCCATATTTCAGTCGTTTTAATAAAGGAGGTCATGGCAGCAGGAAGGATGAGGTCCACCCGCAGGCTTCGCTCCTGGATAGTCGAGCAGGTGCGTTAAAGTGGGAATTTACTGGGGGGCGGGAGGGGAAGGGTCCCCTTATCTGTGCTTGTTTTTCAGGCCATAAATACGAACACCGGAAGTATCGTTTTTGCTGCCAAGTGAGAAGAATTTGTGAGGCTGATAGTCGCGAAACAGACTAGCTTTTATCATATTCACCAACCTGCCTCTCTGCTCTAATGTTGATATATTTATAAACAAGGATGTAACTTAGTAATGACAGTTGGTGGAGGCGCTCTAAGGGTGGGGGCCGAAGGACCTACAGTTACTCCACCCAAATGCTTTTATTAGGTTTATATATTTTGCAAAAAATGAGCTCAAATATATTTATTGAATGCTTTTCTATTATTGAGAAAATAATAGAACCATAATAAGATAATATTTATATTTATAGATAGTTAGAGAGATGCCTTTTAGTGCATTATATATATATATATATATATATATATAGGGCCCAAAAATTCTGATGCCAAAATTAATAAATCATGCATAGAAGTACAATTTTAATTCCATTGATTCAGAAAAATATGGATATGCTGTATTTTAGATATAAAATCCATACATATGTGGGTCAGTGGATCTGTAGGAGCTGCTGACTGCGTCAGTCTAAATCTGTGCTGTAGGTTGTTAAATTTGGGGATCATCTCTGCAAATGTATGCATTTTGTGATTCCAAAAAAGAAAATTAAAAACAATCCACTCAACTTTGTTTCCAAGTTTGAAGACGTTTTGCTTCCCATCCAGGAAGCTTTTCAATTCATATTCGATGTTTTGAAGTTGAATTGACCCTGTGAGGGTTTGCAGATTGGTGAATGCAATTAAAACTTGGGCCATAGTGAAGTTTCTCAAACAATACATCCTATGATAATCCTAAAAAGACATTAATCCTATTCTTGGAAAGCAGAAAATGGACTAATCTGAGTCTGCTGCAGCTCAGCCCTGCTGGAGAATTAACAGGTTTGGCTGCCAAACTGTTCCAGCTGTTTGTTTTGACGGCTCCCCGCAGTGTCAGACGGAGGAGTAGGAAAACACCAACATGCCACTACCTGCCTTAATCACTATAAACAGTAGATCTGAGGGAACGGAAGCCGTTGAGGAGACATGGGGGAGGACAGCAATGCTTTAGTTAGAGATGTCCCGATCCAGGTTTTTGCACTTCCGATCCGATGCCGACATTGTTTGCGGACTTCCGATCCGATACCGATACTGGCCGATA
>NW_015150705.1:991780-998684 GCF_000732505.1 Cyprinodon variegatus
AGGGGAACACTGGTGCAAAATAGTGGAATGGATCGTTTCAATCGGCGAAACTGGAAAATACGGACCGGATTTTTTTTTTTAACTGGATCGGCAGTCTGGATCGGCATTTTTACATGCTTTGCCGATACGCATTTTTTTGCCAATATCGGCGTCCGATCCGATACGTGGATCGGATCGGGACAAGCCTAGCTTTAGTTGTATTATTCTGAGCAGAAGAGACACCAGGCATTTGCTGAGTAAGTTTCCTCTACTGGAAACTAATTTTCCTCTTTTGTCTTCTCCCTCAGGTCAGCAGCGGGAAATATCCGGGCGTAATGTGGGACGACGATGCTAAAACCATGTTCCGCATTCCCTGGAAGCACGCAGGGAAACACGACTTCCGTCAGGACGAGGACGCCGCTCTGTTCAAGGTCAGGGAAGCTTTCTAACAGTTAGGAAAACAGCTGGAATGAGGGTTTCACAGAGCCATGGTATACACTAGAGTTAAATGATATATTTCTGATTTAATACCAATGTTGCCCTGCGGCACTTTAGAATCTGTTCAGATCTGAGAGGAACGTTTAAAACCACTGCAGGCTGCCTGCTTTGATGTTTCCCTTTGTCTGGTTTTTATTATTTATCTAGTAATTAGCTCTTAATTAAGCTAAACTTTGACTGCTCAACTAACTACACTTTCCATCCATCCATCCATCCATAGGCCTGGGCTGAGTTCAAAGGGAAGCTGTCAAAGGGAGAGAACAACCCCGCCGCGTGGAAAACCCGGCTGCGCTGTGCTCTCAACAAAAGCCCAGAGTTCAAGGAGGTGATGGAGCGAGCCCAGCTGGACATCTCAGAGCCGTATAAGGTGTACCGCCTGGTCCCCATCAGCGAGCAGGGTGAGAGCTGGATCCTTACTCATTTACTTAGAGTGAAAGAAAAAAACTACCTTATAACCTTGAGTAGAAAATGATACCCTGGTGATAAATTGTCCAAATGGAGGACTTATTGGCGGCTGTTATCTGTCTGACTTGATCAGTTTCTTCTTCTTCACTCTTTGAAGAAGAAGACTAAGATGTCCCCTAGATGGTCTCCCTTTTTTCACTGGAATTCTTTTGTAAGCAGAGGAGTGACGGGTCAGCCCGTACCATCACTCCTCCACCGCCGTTCCTAACTGTTGCTATGAGCTGTTTCTGCTGCCGATGCTTTGTTTTTTTCTTCAAACGCAATGCTTTGGGTGAGGGGCCACCATCTACTGTCAGCAGGAAGTCATACTAGGTCTGTCTGTTTCTAACTGTGCTTTCATGACCTTAATCCTGATTCTTGACATGGGACTGTTTTTTATTGTTTAATTTCTCTAAAAGTTGAGGGGAGTTTGCTTGGTTGTCCCCTTCAGCTTCTTCTATACTCATAGGCTTAACTCTGGTTTGACTCGATTTGGAGCCAAGATTCCTGATAAATATTGACGTTTCTGAAACTGAAAGTCCAGAATATCAGGGATCTTTATTTTGTAAATCTCCCTTCAACTAAGTTCACCTTCACCTGATACATTAGGATTTAATTTCTACCTCTAGTTGACTCCCTGCAGCTTCCTCTTTTGTCTTTTATTACCGTGCAATGAGCTGAAATATAGTTTTATCTTTGATGTTGGAGCTGAAAAAGTTAATCAGATGAATCATTATTTATATCTGACATCATCCTCAGCTAATTCAGTAAAAGGAAGGTGTTTGTTCGCTCTGAACTCGAGCTGCCCCCTTCTTTACGACCGACTGCTGAACTTTAACACACATTCAGGCTGCCGCCCAGCAGATGGGAGGTCTTTCTTTAGTGCAGCCATGGGAAGGCAGCGGGTTGCTCTGAGGTTTTCACTACGCTTTGTTGGCGGATAAAGTGGTGTTTCTGTTTAGGCAACTAAAAGCCACTATGGACAGAAAATGCTTTTAAGTGACTGATTTTAAAATGTATCATCAGAAGGAGAAAATGTAACTGATGCATTTTATCTTAGAGTGCAGAACATTTATATTTCCAGCTGACTTCCTGTTTTTTTTTTTATCAAAATGGGAAAAATTAGAGAACATATTCAAGCCATGCATGTGAGCATTAATCACCACTGGCCGAAACTTTCAGCAGCCAGAGGAATAATAGAACGCTTCAGAACCACTAAGCTGAGTATGACACAATGCAACCTTATTTATGAAGCACTTAGAAAACACCGTCATCGAGCAAAGTGTTGAACCATGATAACAGACGATAAACCCCCCAAATACACGCAGCAGCTCTAGCAAACATAAATTCAACAAATCTATGACCCAATATTACAAATAGGGCTGCAACTAACCATAATTTAGCAAATCATGTAATCTGTCCATTATATTTTTTATTAATCGATTAATAATCGGATGGCCAAAGGTTCCTGAATAGACTTTTTTACGAAATTTAACCTGTGGAAACTAAAACTTTTCCACTTAAGGAACATTTTGACAAACAAAAAATATATTTTTTTAATCTTAAATGCAAAATTGTAACTTTTTTTTTTTTTCAGATTTGTTATAACTGCTCTTAGTGAGTTGATCTGTCAGCTAAATGCATGTTTCAGAGTCTCTATACTCGTGTTTAACGACTAATCGATTATTTAATTAGTAGATAATTATTTCAGTAATTCATTTATCACAACTAATACCATTAATTGTTTCAGCCTTAATTACAATATAATAAAATAGTTGAAATGATAAAAGAATAAAAGCCAACATCTCAGTGTAGAACCGAAATTAACACGGCTGTGCTTGAAAATCGACGTCATTTCTAAAAGCAAACTTTAATTTCCAATACGATACTGATATTACAGCTCTGAGTTCTGATTGATACCGCAGTGGATGTGATCCGATATCAACATTAATCATCAGACTTTTATTACGGATACTTTAGTGGAAATGTTAAAAAAAAAAGGGCTTAATCAACTGTTATTATTCAAAAGAAAAGTCAACAAAACTATGAGAACAACTGACCCATTTATTATCAGCCAATGACTTACATAAACTTTATGCTTTTACATAAAATATAGAATAGAATAGAAAATAGAAAATCAATTTATTGTGCCAGAATGGGGAAACTCTGCTGTTTACAGCAGCAAAAAGATTATAGAAAAAAATGGTCACACAAATATGGACCTTAGAAAAATGTATAAGAATAACATAATAGTTAAAAGATAAACAATAAAACAACAAAATACTCTAAAGTATTTTAATAATACTTTGATTTCAGCTTTGATCGGGACACTGTTGGTCCTAAGCTTCATTGGTCTGACATCACACATCCTACATGGATTAGATGCTTGACTCAGCTTTAGGCTGAATTTCCTCTGGTCTAAAGAGAAATCAGCATTTCTTGCTTCATTTATAAAAAATGTATAGAGTTACACAGACTAGATGCTGTTGGCCAATGTTTAAAGCATCTGAATGTCAAATCTGGTCTTTTTTTTCACTTGGAAAAGGTTTGCATTTGAACTTACAGCGACAGACAGATGCTAAATACATGCTTATTTAACCAAATACAGTCAAAATATGTCCGTGGATTTATCCTGTACTTTCTTTTAAAGCTATAGAAACACACAGAGGTAAACACCAACTTTTTTAACCTAACAAACTCTCTCAATATCACAAAATGGCACAGTAAAACATACTAGATATAAATGGGTGGCATTTATGTACATATGCCCTGGAAATAAAAGTGTACTAGCATTTAAAATATTAACAATAAATGTACAGTAGGGCTGTAGGTACCACTTTATGTCATTTATCTTAACATTTTAAACATTTTTCTTATATCAAACATTTAAGGCATGGGTAACCAGTTAAAAATCAGCAAGATCCGAATAAAGAAAATCATCAACCACTAAAGGTCCAGAGACATTTTAAATTCTGATCTGTTAATTTAAACAGAATTTAACACTGAAATAAAATGCAGGTGTTTATGCATCTATGTTAGACATTTCATTTTTAAATGAAGAATATAAAAAATAGAACGTTTTTCCATTTTAAAATCTAAATTGTTTTTGAAGTAGAGAACAACAATCTTTCAATTGTGTATATAAACAATTTCCTGATTCACTTTTTTTAATAAAACACCTAAATTGACCGCTTGTTATTTCTTTATTTCTATTTTCTGTCCTAATGTTGGCAGTGGGCTTTATGCTGCCCTGCAAGGCTTTAAACCTGGTTTGAATGGAGACTAAGCCATTCTAAAGCACATATCAAGGAGCTCATTTTGATCCTGCATCCATGTTTATTGTTGATTCTGTTCGTGGTGGAGAATCCTGCTTCACAGCAGCAGGTTGAGCCAAACATCCTCTAAATGTGCAGGATCATCTTTGAGCACCATTTCACTTTTCTTTCACCAGTTCACCACAGTTCTTCCAGCAGTCCACACATCACGTGTAGCCTGGTTCTGGACGCTGCGGATGGCTTTACCGTAATAACAGGAGAAGTGGTGCAAGTGCAAATTAGACATGCAGTAATTTGTAAATGTTTTAAATCAGGTTGGATCCAGATTAGACAGCATGTGGATCCAAATCCGGATCCTGGTCCGTGACCTCTGATCTAAAGTGTAGAAAACGGCAACCAAAAAAAATAAAAAATTACCTTGAACTTAATTTCCAATTCCAACTGGGATTTTAAATACTGTTTAAAGCGTATTTCATTTTATCTAAAACATTCTGACAATCAGCTTCTGAACTGCAAACAAGCAAACAGCACTGTACCGCCTGGCAAGCAGGCGGTCAGACGAAGCAGGCGCCGCCAGGCAGCAAAGCTGTGAGAGCGAAAGAAGCGACCGCAGCAACAATGTTGTATTGTAAATTATAAACATGTCACTGACAAGTCACGTCGTCTCATTAGTAGAGACACGTCCCCATGGTTCCTATGCAAAGCAGCCGTCATGGCTGGAGGGGATTGCTTTTATCAGCCTGTTTTTATTGCTGATTTTAGATGCAGGTTGATGTAATCTGATATATTTGTTTCTTTCGCTCACCAGTTTATGATCAATATCTGATATATATATTCATTACAAGTCTCTAAAGGGGATTGGCAGCCTAGTGGTTAGGGCTTAAAGGAATCCTTAGGTTCTGAGTTCAACTCCCACTCCCACAGACTGCCACTCTGGGTCTCTGAGCAACACCCTTAAACTGCTAACTCAGGGCGCCGCACAATGGCAGCCCACTCCATCCCAAAGAGGATGGCTTAAATGCAGAGAGTTCATTTCGTTGCTCTGTACTTGTGACCGTTTAATGGCAAGAAAAGCTTGAAAGAAATAAACTTAATAAAGCTAACTGTTTGAAAACTGCAGCAGAAACCCGTAGAACTACACATCACTGCCGTGCTTTAGCAGACAGAGACGTTCTCCATATCTCTCAGTCTTCTCAGGTTTTATCTGTTTTTTTAATTAAACATTTCCTTTTAAATTCAAATAAAGGTTGACTCTTAAAGTACCAGTATATATCATTTATATTTTGTATCTGTTTTTCTCATTAGGTTGGGAACTCTGTGCTTTATTTGTCTCCTTTTTTCACAAATATCAACAAAAACCCTTCTGAGAAAAATGCATCCATCGTCTTTATGCGAGTGTTTTATGTTTTACTTTATTTTAAAATGGTGGCTCCAACACGTTTTGTTGAGTTGATACTTAGATTATAAACTGTCCGACATGCAGTGAATTTGCAGTTGGAAGGTTGTGAGTTCAAATCCTGCTTTAAAAAACGAATTAGACTGAAAGCAACCCATATCCCGATTGCTGTTCACCTTCGTCTTCTGTTTTATTCTTTTTATATGTATGTTGACTGGAGAGGTGCTGTGAAGATTTGGTCCCTTTATTAAACATTTTCGCCTCTTAAAATGGATTCGATTAACCTGGACTGAAGCCAGAGTTTCTCTTTGGACTCTATGTTTAGGTTCTAGCTGCTCCAGCTTCACCTTTGAACAGTAAATATTTCATTAGCAGTCTAATTAAAGTAATGACATGATATAATGCTAGAGATCTGTCCCTCCCTTATTAAATGTTTTACAGTATGTCGAGTGAAACTGTGGTTTGTTTACTGTTTGCCTGCTGGCAATAAGGATTTCTGTTGTTTAATGATTTCAGGCAGAGTATTTGTTTTGTTTTGGTTTTGTTATGGCAACCGAACACGTATATTTTCATATCAGCTGATGGCGATGTAAAGCAACGCCCTCATTCTGTCCTTCACTTCTGACTCAGAATCAAAGCCTCAATCTATTTATATCATTTATTTTTGGCTGTTAATTATTGTCCTTCCGACTTTAAAGTAACTATAATCGTTTTTTAACTCTCTGACTCTGAAAGCCACTTTATGTCAATGACATAATGTGAACAAAGGTTTAAAGTACGACGAACAGACGAAAATAAAATAGTGATGACTGTTTGCGTTGTGACGTGTTTGGAGCTTAAGTGTGGTTTGCTAGTCTGAACAGGTGAGTTTTGTGTAGAGATATGCAGGGAGGAGCAGGATGTCCTTCTGAGATTCAGTGGAGGTTTATTCTACACGATTTGGGTCCAATGGTGAACAGACCGGTATGAGACGGTGAAAATAAGCTCTGCCTCAAAAGTCTTACCTGGTCTGCATAAGAAGGAGGAAAGAGAGAGAATTTCCTCCTGGTGTCCCTTTGTCCCTCTTAATTTCCATGCTTAGTGTCTCCTTCCTATTTTATTTCCTAATACCCTTCCTTGTTTCCTCCCTTCCTACATTCCTTTTATTTAATCTCTTGTAGCATCAATTTTCTCCTTCCTTCCTTCCTTCCTTCCTTCCTTCCTTCCTTCCTTCCTTCCTTCCTTCCTTCCTTCCTTCCTTCCTTCCTTCCTCTATTTGCCTAGTTTTTCTTCTTCCTTTGTGAAAGCCTAGTGTCCTTTTCCTTCTGTCATT
>NW_015150705.1:999522-1011368 GCF_000732505.1 Cyprinodon variegatus
GTCCTTTCTTCTTTCCTGAGTGATGAACTAATAATAATGTTGTGCAGGCAGATAAAACAGAGCCTTGGGTGTTCCTGCTTTGGCAGAAGTCTTAAAATCCCTCTTTACAGCTTTTAGATTTTTATTCAATCACTCAGATTGTTTTTTTTTTTAAAGTCAATATTTAGTCTATCTTAGAGCTTTTCTTTGGCTGCTTTTCTAAAAATAAACCATAACCGGTTTGTTTGCTCCTGAAAAACAAACAGATAACATCCCTACTTAAATGTTCAGGCACCATCCCTCGACGGAACAACTGCTGGCTGGATTATAGCTGCTACAGAGCGTTGAATTAAATAATCTGAGCCTTCATTTCTCTGTGTCTTTAGGTGTGTTGACACCTGAGACTAAAAGCAAAGAAAAAAACAGCAAGAAGCACAAGAGGAAGAGCAGCGACTCTGACAGCAGCAGCAGCAGCAGCATCAGTCAGGACAAACGGGTCAAAACAGAAGAGGTGACCTCTCAGCTGGTGAGAGGAGCTGATGAGACGACTTCAGTGTTTCTTCCTTCTGCTCTCCAAAGTTGTGATGAATTAAAAGGCTTTTGTTCTCTGATTCGCAGCATGTGGACGAAGATCTGCTGCAGGACAACAAGCCGGCCCAGTCAGATGGACCCTCCCAATGCAGCTGTGAGTTCCTACTCTATAATCAGCCTCCTGGCATGTATGAAATGAACCCACTGAAAACTGATCTCAGTTCTTCCTAGTCATATATTTAGACACTATTACACTTGTGCTCTCACTTTCACTCATAAAAACACCCATATTAACACATAAAACAATGGAAGTATATGTATAGAATCAGAATAAAGTAGCTGTTCAAACTCACACCACTGAAGCCAAACATTCCTGCATTCTGTTCCAGAAGCTAAATGTTAGCCTGCCCCATTGGTGTCTGCCTTAACCCATTTTGATGAGTGGTTCCTAATAGATAAAATGGATATATCGGTCATAAACAGACTGGACGGCTTCCTCCAGTGAAAAAAATACACAACCAGAGTCAGGAAAGAACATTTACATAGATCCTAGTTATTAAATGGTAGCTGTGTTTCCATCAATGTTTTTTTATATATACATTTTAAAAGTATTGCAATAGAAAAGGTTGATGACAAAAAAAACTTTAAATTGTTTAAAGCATGCTCTTTTAAAGTGGTTTTTAA
Organism: Cyprinodon variegatus; assembly: GCF_000732505.1. Classification (NCBI taxonomy): domain Eukaryota; kingdom Metazoa; phylum Chordata; class Actinopteri; order Cyprinodontiformes; family Cyprinodontidae; genus Cyprinodon; species Cyprinodon variegatus. The sequence goes on from NW_015150705.1 coordinate 1,000,717, forward strand.
CTTTTTAGGAAAATAGTTCATGTGCTTTAGATGGAAACTTGCTGAATAGGTTCAGTTTGTTCACCTCAAAACTGTAGATGGAAACATGAAAAGTTCTCATTTTTATTTTTTTGTGCTTTTTGGCAGAATTGTAATAATTTCATCAGATTGCATAAAGTCAGGGACTTGCAGCAATTCTCTTACTGAGCATGCATTTAGTGACAGTGGGAAGGTATACTCTGCTTTGGTAGAAGAAACCTCCAGTAGAACCTGGCTGAGGATGAAAGGCCTTCTGATAATTTGACTGGATGATCTGGTGAACTGTAAAGTACCTTGAAATGACGTAGTGTGAAATGGTGCTATTCGAATAAACTGAATTGAATTAAATATCTCTTAGGAATCTCACAGATACATGAGATATGTCTCCAGTTGCCTAAAATCAACTTTTCAAGCCCTCTAATATGGCTGAAAATGATTTTAAGCAGACAAACAAAGAGAACACAGAGCACAGCATATTAAGTTGGTCGCAGTTAAAGCTACATCTTGTATGTCTATGTGTGGCAAAGTGGTCCCTATGTCCTCCAGCACTCTAAGCTTGTAGCAGCATTCCTATAGAGATAGCTCGGAATAACCTGAGCGACTCTAACTATAGGATTTATAGAAACAAAAAAGGAAAGGGTGTCTGCCTCACGGACTAAAACTGGTAGTTGGTTCCACAGGAGAGGAGCCTGATAACTAAAAGATCTGCCTCCCATTCTACATTTTTTTAATTCTAGGAACCGCTAGAAAACCTGTAGATGGAGAGTGAAGTGCTCTGTTAGGAACATAAGGAACAATCAGATCTCTGATATAAAATAGAGCTTGGTTATTTAGGGCTTGACATGCGAAAGGCATGATACAGCCACCCCCATGCATTTTTATATGTATTTTTTTTAAATAAAGCTAAAGAGAACAGCAGCAAAGGGAAGATATAAGAATTCTGTTTTATCATGCATCAAGCTTTTCATTAATTTATTCTTACCTCCTCCCCTTCCTTTGTGCAGCTGTGGATGAGATCAGGTTGGATGTTCGGATTGAGGAGAGTCTCCCCGCTACTCAGGGAGGTAAGGATCATTTACAGAACCACAGCTGAAAAAGAGAAATGTTGGTTTAAACCTGGAGCTCTAACTCTCTCCTGCTGTTTCCAACAGACCAGGACTCCTTCAGCGTGGCGGTTCATTATATAGGTCAGGAAGTGCTGAAACGCTCCATCTGCGGGCCTGATGTTCGCATCGTGTACCTGCCTTCCTCCTCCATTCCTCCAACTCCGGCCGCTATGAACGTCAGGTTCCCTCGCATCCTTCTGCCGGAGCCGCCGTCCACGCTGCCGGCCGGTGGGGAGCTGCAGGCGCTCTTCACTCTGCTTCCCTTCATGGAGAAGGGGATCCTGCTGACATCCACGCAGCAGGGAGTATACGGCAAGAGGTACTGCCAGGGTCGGATCTTTTGGACGGGGCCGCACACTACCACCCCTGGCCTTCACCGCATGGAGCGGAACACGGAGCCGGTGCTCCTCTTCAGCAAAGAGATCTTCAAGCAGCGTGAGTGGAGCAGGGGAAACCAGTGCATACTTCATTTACCATATTTTCCAGACTATAGAGCTCACCTCACTATAAGCCCACAACATTTTTTGAAAAAACTCGAAACAAATATATAAGTCGCACCGGGCCGATATCTACTGAACGGTCTCCCACCAAACCTGTAGGGGGAGCTCTGAATATAGCCCCTGGAGGAGGGATAAAGAGGAATGCTAGCTCCCGTTAGCTAGTAAGCTCGCAGCAATAAGAGCTTCTACTGAAAGATGGGGCTTCGTCTGCTCTTTATTTCAGCTCTGCAGGAGTTGAGCCCAGTCTCTTTATTGGTTCGGCAACTTGTGAAAATGTGTGAATTTGGGACATCTGTTCTCTGTGCAAAATGAAAATTAGCTCTTTATTCTCCCCCTCTGGCGGTTAGGAAAAATCCACTGAAAGGCTCAGCTTCTTAAAAGCTGCATGGTTCAAAGCGTGGGAAAAACGTAGTGGCTTATAGTCCCGAAAATATGGTACTATGAAGGAAAGTCATTAAATCAGTCATTCCTACATCCAGCCACAGGTGTAACTTTCTGAAGGACTGGTTTGGACATGTCCCCTCCAAAACTGACCTGGTGTGGACATGTCCCCTCCAAAACTGACCTGGTGTGGACATGTCCTCACCAATGATTTCCTCTGTTTTTTTCCCCTTTCTGCTCATCTTCTTTAGCCAAAGGTAACAGAGGTTGGGTGCAGCTATCTGTTTTCAGACTGTTTTGAGTCATTGTTTTTTTTCTTCTGTCGCGCTCCTCCAGTGTCCCGCCTATTGGTGTACCATCATCAGATCTGTCGCTTTGAGACATCTGATTAGCCGTTGCATTTCACTGCGTAGAGAGTAGCTAGGTGGTCTAGGGAGAGACACAGCAGCACTCACTGAATATTAACCAGCAGCTACTTTCATGTTTAAGTAAAAAAATAGAGAGATACCACCGAAAAAATCCGTTCGTTAGACATACAGAGCTTGTTCTGCAGAAACGGCAACATATTATAATTTTATACAACTTAGTAATATAACGCAAGAAGCTTGAGAAAAAATAATTAAATGTTCTTCTTTACCAGTTAAAAAAAGCTTGGCTTCTCAGAGGACCATGACTCCCAGTTACAGGTTAAAATTAACATGTTTTATTATTATACAGATAGAATCAGACTGCAGAGCTTCTACATATCTTGAAATTTACAGTAGTTTCTGGCATCATTATATTAGGAAAGAAATTCATAAATCTTTTTAAACAAGAGCACAGAGAGAAGTAGGGAGAGCTGCAGATTTAAAGGGGAAACAGATTCTTTTGAGGCACTAGGCTTTGGAGCGGATTTGTTTTTCTTCAACTCTTCTGTGCTGTCTGCAGCACAATGTCCAATCCCCTATTTTCACAGATCTGTTTTTCCATAGGGATCACATGTAATTAATACGCTGCCTTTTTTAATTCTAAAGTGGCAGTTAAATTTCGCAAGCGGCTGTATTTTAGCTTGATTTTTGAACGTGAAGTTGCATACTTGGGCTGTTTCTCCAATAAAACCCCTTATTCTGAGAGGTCAGGGTAATCCTGTCTAACTCAGTGTGTGAGCCAGTGTTCTGTCAGACCAGCATACCCATAGTCAAAACCCGTTTAGCCCTTCAGTTTATCACTTTATTTTTGTATGAAATATACACTTTAAACTAACTCAACGGTCATGCATCCCTAGTCATGTACAAAAAAAACTATTTAATTACTTACTTTTTGGGGGTTTTTTTAAGCTTATGTCGAACTAAGCTTAAATAGTTTTTTGTACATGACTAAAGGGATACACGCCTTGAGGTAGTTTAAAGTGTATTTGTTATACAAAACTAAAGGGATGAACCTAAAACTATGCATATGCAGGGGAGTCACCAGGAATGTGGGGCCCCATGAAAGACATTGATGTTGTGTGGCTGCTTCAGGCGGCTCATGAGAATGAGCTCAATGTCAGGAACGGCATTGAGTTCAATGCTATTCCTGAAACTTTAAATTAAAAAAGCTTCCTGGATGGGAAGCAAAACGTCTTTAAACTCGGAAACAAAGTCTGGATTGTTTTTAAATGTTCTTTTTTGGAATGACTATGACCTGGATGACTGCCAACCTTCACCGGCGTAACCTGGTTTGTTTCTGGTGTCTCGGCAGAGCTGGACGATTACCGAGCCAATGGCGGCGAGCCTCCTCAGTGCGGCTTCACTCTGTGTTTTGGAGAGGAGCTCAGCAACGCTGAAGATCCATCTCACAAACTGATCATAGTTCAGGTAAACAATCGAACCTGGCTACACTGCCTGATGCTAGATTCAAACAAATAATTGTCATCAAGAAAAAGAAAGAAAGAATGAAATTAAACACAATACTGTATTCAATTTTAAAGTAACTTTTTTACAGTGCAAAATCCCTGCATTGCTGAAACTTTTATCTAAATGCCCAAATACCTTGTGAAGACATATTTTTTCTGATTAGAAATATAAAGCGTTCAACACAAAGCAAAAGATTTGTCTCTTTATTTTAGATCACCCTTCCATGGGCGGAGCAGCAGGTGGAGGACGCCCTGTCTTTCTACAACACCATCTCAGTCTTCCGGACGTTGGCCAGCCAGTCTCCGCTGGGAGAGATCACCCTCAACCTCGTCACGGTGCCACCCTCCGAGCTGGTCGCCTGTCAAACCCCCTGAGGGCTCCAGAGAGCCGTCTCTCCAAACCAAGCATTCCCAGCTGAAACCACGCTGACACATCTGGAGCTTAAAAGCTGATGTGAAAATAAAAGCCTCTGTTTAAGGCTGAAAAGACAGACCTAAAGCTTTTAAAGAAAAATCTGTTTAACTTTGCAGCTAAGAGCTTTGGGGTAAAAATTCTCCAACTGGGATCAAAGCTTTGGAAACACTACAAAAAGAAAAAAAAAGTTGGAGGTGATCTTTATAAGGAAAACAATAGTTTATCTTTGCCTTTTTGTTAAGGTGCTCCAAAGACTTTTTAAAGGATGATAAAAAGTTAAACTGCCGTTTAAAAACAAGCATGTTTATCGTACTGTACTATATCCAATCATAGCGTAGATTCATAGCTGCCGCCATTAGAGCAGATTAGCAGGTTACTTCTCTGTTCAGTTCTAGTGTGAAAGGAGCACTTTTAAAGCTTAGTGTGAAACACAAACTCTTGTTTTTCTGTTATATCTTCTGTTAGATCTTTTTACTGTGAACTTTATTAAAGTAGAGCTCAGTTCCTGCATAGATTTTCTATTTCAAATTTGATTTATTTTTCCCACATTCAGAGGATTAATTAACTGATTTTTTTTCAGACTTAAGAGAAGCTGACAGCTACTGCAGAGTAAAATAATCTGAACAGTTTGAAATATGCTGAATGTGAGGCACATTTTGGTGAGTAGTTCTATTCAGGCAGAGTACAATGCAACAGCCCATTAGAAAGTGAAGTTCTGGCTTAAGTTTGTTATTTAAATGTACTATTTTATTAAAAGTTTGCATTTTTATTCATGTTTTAGCATTTATTTAATCCTGGGGTCCGTTTCATGAAGCAGGTTTACCGAAAACTCTTAGTTAAACCTGAAATCAGAGTTTTCCGTTTCACTGTTTATTGAACCTCTGTTTCAGTCACCATAGTAACAGTTTTGTGCATAAAAAGATTCACTAGGTCCATTAGACACATTAGGTTTTAAAAACAAAAATTTCATGTCCATTTAATTAAAGAATGATCAGAATTTTTTTTTTCACAGAGAATAACATTTTTATAGGGATTCTACAGATCAGTTGACAGGATATGAGATCACTTGTTCTTGGTTTGTTTAATATGAGCGAGATGCGGATCATTTTATTTTTATTTAGTTATATCTACAGTACATGAAGAACTACTGAAATTATTTTCAGATTACACGTAAATAGATTGAATAATTCTGAGGGGGGGGAAAGGAATAACTTTAGGGTTTGGATTAGGATCCACTTGATAACATAATGAGCCTACTGGCCCAATCTGAAGTCATTCTATGGGTCTGATAGCCGCTAATAACAACCATTTATTGAGATAACATCCGAAGTGCGGCTGCAAACAGCCACTGATATGTTGTGTAAAAGAAGACATGAAGGACGCATAAAACTATCCACAGGTTCTATATATTAGAACGTCTTTAGACTTCATCACCTGCTGCCAGAAGATTTCATCTAAATAGATACATTGATCTACTACCATTCAAGAAATAGTCCTTAATATTATGGCGTTCACAAAAGTCTATGGCAAGCCATTTTCATATGAAGTTTACCGAATATGTATTCCTGATATCTGAAAAAAACTTTCCATTTCAAACAAAATGTCATTCTCCTATCTAGAATACATTATGGATGTCTAGAAATTAATTTCAGATCTCCATTTCCTAACATTACTGGTCAGGATTTGCATTATTTTTACTATGAAAAAATGTTTTGTCTGTTTGGTGATCATTGATGAATCATGTCAAGCTTCTAAATGTCAAAACAGACATTTCTAGATAAATGGTGACTTGTCGAATCAGTGCTCCACTGATGATGGCTTTTCATCATCATGTGCTAATCTCTGAGTGGTTCTACTTGGAATTGATTGAACTCATTCATAGCGGCTGTGGTAAAACCGAAAACTCAGATTTCCCAACTTTAGGCTAGATGGATTTAAGAGTTGCAGATATGAATCTGAATTTGTTAAACCTGCTTCGCACACGGACCCCTGAGCTGGTGCCAAATCTCGGTGAGCTGGATCTCATGTTACAATGCTGAATTTTGGGAATGACAAACAGTTTTTAGAAGTAATTCTTTCAAAACCATCTCTCTCTGGATGAGTTTGGTGAATAAATTGCAGTTCCAGCTTTTCTTCCCCATTTTTGAGGAGAAAAAAAAACTAGACAAGCTTTTTTAACAGTGCGTCTCAGGCAATTCATTAACTTTGTTTTACTTTTCTTTCAGAAAATTACAAAAAAAATAAAACTCAGAAATGAGCTAATCTGAATGTGGGAAACAAACATTGAAGGCAGTCTGAGCAGAAACCATGTCTGATGTTGGTGTAAAATGTAAATACGGGCATATGGCACTAAAGCTTCAAAATGAAGCTAATTAGATTTAACTCCTTTCAAAGGTTTGCTAGAGTTCATATATTAAAGGAAGCAGATTTTTATTTGAGCACTTAATATGAAGTACTAGAGAAGTTCATGCTAAAAGCTACATAATCCAGGACTGAAACAAGCATGAAGCTCATTTTCTATCTATTTGATACAGATGGAATAAAAAAAAGGTGTTTATTAGGGTTAAACAGTCGTAACAAATACATTTAGAGACAGAAATAAGAGGGTGTGAATAATTAAGCACATCCTGCTAACCTGTTAGCTTACAAGCTCAGTAACATTTTTTTAAATTAAACATTTAGGGCTTAAGTTAAACTTTAAAAGTTATATTTTTTAGTAGAAAAGCTACCATTGTTTCCTGGCAAATGGACATGCTGCCGTACAGGAAGAATGAGGTGGAACTAGAAATAAAAACAGGAGGATTTTTAGTGTTAAAATTAGATTTTTTTACATTGAATTTGGAGTTAAACACGTCTGTTTCTGTGGTTGGCACGTGGAGGAAATAGAGATCAACCGAGATGTAAATATTTCATTTGTGCATGTTTGTCTTTGTTCTTCCAGGAACAAAAATAAAATTATTTTTCCTGGGCTCTGCTTTCCTGGGGGTGTTTGTGTCGGGCGGGGACGGGGCATCAGATGGTGCCGTTGGCTGGCGAGGAGAGTTCTGCTATCTTGGCGTTGAGCGTCTGATTGGTCCAGTCCTTAGTGATGTCGTCCAAATGGCCGTCAAAGTCAACCAACATGGCGTGGTCCCCGGATTCCAGCATCTGGCTGGCTATGGCCCGTGTCTCCTCCCACTGCCGCAGCATGATCCTGCAGAGGAAGTGACATCAGGCGACATGAGGGGCAGCAACCATTGTAAATGAAAAACTTCAGTGGACAAAAAAGTGCTTGATTAAAACAAACTAAGAGGAAAAAAATCTGATGTTTTGAGAATAATTTCTGTGGTTTGAATAGATGAGCTTCTCTGGAATTACTTTTCCTTTAGCTAGCTCAGTCAAAATCTTGTCAATTTCTCTTCTTCACGTTTTGATGCTTAAAGTAGTTGGTTTAAAATGCATAATTTTGAGGTGGGAGGAAGTTAAAAAACTGTTTCCCCATTTTTAAAATCTGGAAAATGTTGCATGCTTTAGCTATAGTCAGATTTAATAGCTCAAAGGTCTGTTGACCTTCAGACTGATTTAACAGCCTGATGATGCTCTCACCTATGCCCTCTGCTGGCCATTCTACAGATCCTTACTCTTTGCAAACCAAATGATTTCTGCTCATGTCATTTGTTTACATCACATACAAATATATTTTCCTAAATCTCTCAGAAAATTCTTATTTCAACTTTTCTCATAAGCAAATTTTAAATTAAGGGACGTGTTTAGTCAAATGGATCGCCAGTCAGAATCTGGTTTACTTCCCAACTGGAATACTTTTCATACTTTTCTCCCTAGATCAGGGGTCTTCAACGTTTTTCCAGGCCAAGGACCCCCAAACTGATGGCGAGATGGAGCGGGGACACCCTAATTATATATAATGTATGAAATTGTGTTACATATCAAACTGGTCCTATAGTCACTCTATTACAGATGGAGTCATGTAATGAAAGTAATTCCTCACTGGGATTATTTAAGTATTTCTGATTCTGAATCCTGGTTGATGGGACAGGTGTTGTGAAGGAAACGGTGCCCAGCTTGAAAGAGCTCCTGTGTGTCACTGAATGTGTGCATTGATGACTGAAAGACATCTTCTGCCTCCATTTATCTGTTTACTACAGTGTGTTGAATTCATGTTAATGTGGATTTAAAGACATTTCAATTAGTGGAAAAAATTGCAGAGGGGAGTATTAAAAAAAAAAGAAAAAAAAAAGTCTAATCAAAAATGTTGCAAACCCCATGCGGTACCACCGCGGACCCCCTGTTGAAGACCTCTCTAAGCTATTGTTTTCTCGTTTGTAGATTCGTATTGACTTTGACTCCAGTAGCAGGCTACATACTGAGTGTTTTGATTTTATTTCAGATGCCGCCTAAGCTCCACTCATTTCTTACGTGTGTTTGTCTTTCAGGACCCATTTTGAGTCTTTGCGCTCGTACATGACGATCGGTGGAACTCGATAATCTGGAGACATCTTACTGCCGTCCAGCTGCAAGGAGAGGGAGACAAATTCACAGCGGTCAGTCGTTGAAAATCCTCGTCCATCCCAAAGGCATAATTCAAGCAGTCTAATTTCTGTAATTCCTACCATTAACAACACTGCATTCTCAAACTGCTCGGCGATCTTATCGGCTATCTTCAGAGCGCAGGGCGTCGGGCTGCAGACAAACACAGGAAAATACAAACCTGAGTACCGGACAGTACAGAAGAACAGCTTTAATCATGGAGCTTATATGAACTCACCTGCTGTCTGATGCACAGGCGTTGGCTTGATAATATCCTACTATCCTTTGTTGAGTCTGAGAGCACCAAACATCCACCTGGTAAACAAAAGAGCAACAACTGGTAGTTTAGTCATTTCATTTCAAAGGACTTCCCCAGGTGGACACACATCTGGCGTTTGAAAGGCCTCTAAAGATCCCATTAAATAACTGATTTATCCACACTTACTAACGATAGATAGATAGATAGATAGATAGATAGATAGATAGATAGATAGATAGATAGATAGATAGATAGATAGATGCTTCTGTAGATGCTGATCGCTCAGAATGGGGCCTCATCTATTGGAACATCATGTTTTAAAGTTAAACAAATAAAATTACATTAATAACAAAAACAAAAAGCTATTTTAAGATCTTTTTAGATCTCACTAGGACTTAAAATCTTACAAAACAAGTCAAAAATCGCTTAAATTGCTGCTATTAATAGCTAATAAAGTTAATTGTTCAGGAGCTAAGTCTTACCGGAAAATGAAATAAGTGTCACATCAAAAAACTTATGTTTTAAGGTAGGCTTCTGGTACCTTCTACCATTGCTGCTACTCTTTTTCCAACCACTTTTTCCTTCCACTCAACTTTCCCTGGTTTTACTTAGAGCAGTCTGTTAATAATTAACTTCAGGGGTGACATTAAGATTTGCCTTCCTGTGAGGGTGTCAGTGCCCGTCTTTTGGAGAGCATCCTTCCTTTTGATGTCATAAAAATATACTATAGTTCACCTGAATGCACATTTGTATCAATTATGACCCTAAGAAACACAGTAACCCTCCTCTTATTCTGAATCTCCATATAATAGACTGGGATCCTTTAAGAAGTGGGCCAGGAACACAGCAGTAAGACCCAGTGTACCTGAGTGAGGGCCAGCTGGGTGATGGGAGCAAGAGGCAGGTGGGAGTGAAGCAGCGGCACGCAGTCAGTAACGCAGACAGCGCCCCCTGCCGGACCTGAAGAAAGCAACAGCCCGTTGACGCTGCAGCGGGGGAACAGGCAGGAATGAAGGTACATCTTCACATAAGCCAGACAGGACAGCTCCACCTCACCCATGGTTGGAACTGCGGAGGTGCAGCACAGCGTTAATGCAACATAGGAGGACTGAATTCACACGGAAACCGACCTTCCCCTATAAGCAGTGCTATATTTACCTAGAAATAGACCCAGAAACGTCCCGGTTTGGCTGCTTTGACAGCCGGATGAGAGTCCTGTAATGTCCTGTGGTTAGCATACAAGCCAACTCGGTGATTCACGCGGCTTTATATCCAAGTTGGATCACCTACAGATGTTATTAATACACAAAAATGTCCTAAAATAGCAGATAAAGGACTTTATGAATCCGACAAAGGTCTATTTCACAGCTAACAGTCTCACGAATGAATGGCGTCTCATCCGCAGTTACTAGCCCCGCCTACAGGAAGCACACTCTGATTGGTTACCAGCTCCTCTTCTGTAATCTGATTGGTGCAGAATCAAGTCTCCCTGTTCTCGCTTTAAGCGTCATTTCCAACAATGTGCGCCCTCTATAGGAGAGGAAGAGAAACAATCCCGCTCCACAAAAACATG
>NW_015150705.1:1011868-1013300 GCF_000732505.1 Cyprinodon variegatus
AAATCAAGTTGAAGCTCCATAAGGGGCAATAAATAGATAAGGTAAGGTTTAACAAGGAGAATAAACAAAGAGATTCATATGTCTCACAGAATAATTTCATTTCTAGGTACATTTATTTATTTATTGTATTTTGGGGGGGCAATTAATTGTATGCTTATTTAGTTTTGGAGCATTTATTTATTTCTGTATTTATTTTTAAATATGGCAGAGTTGGTCCTCCATAATGCTTTAACTTTAATGGTAAAAATAATTGTATGCACTGACCATTCTTTGGTGGTACATTACTCTGTCATGTTCAGGAAATATTTGAGACTTCAAAACAAAATGTGAAACAGAATTATGCCAGGAATTAAATGCTAAATTTTTAAATCATATTGTAAAGTAAATGTAAATCCCTTTTATTGTCCCACAATGGGGAAATTCACTCTCTCTATTTAATCTCTCCTCTAGGGGAGCAGTGGGCTGACATTGTGTGGCGCCCGGGGAGCAGTGTGGGGTCCAGGAATCCAGGGTGGAGGCTGTCAGGATCGAACTGGCGTGCTTGCAACCTCCTCAGAGCACAATACACGGCTCCAACCCACTAGGCCAATACTCCACATTATTCAATCTAAAGCAAACATTTAATTGTAAACATAAGATATTTAACAAGTAGGGAAGCTGATGGCGTGTCGGCTCAGTGCTGTGGTCTCTGCATTTACTCCTTATAGGAGTGAGTAGAAAAAGATTTCTTCAGTCAGGCTTCAGTAACCACTGATTCTGGGCTGCTGGGATGCAAATTATGTTTGGGCACAAGTCTGTGGATCCACAACTCACTTAATTATATCTAAAATGATAAAGTATTGCTCTGTTTTTTTTCTTTTAGTTTTTAAAAAAATACTTTTTCCCCATGAAAACCTGTTGAATTCACTCTGAGCAAATCTGGTCTAGAAACACCATAGTAGATATTTGCAGGTCCTGCATCCAATGCTTCGAAGTCTCTTCCCAAAGGGCTGCAGATAGAACAATCCATGGTGGGGGTGTGAGGGGTCATTTATGATGGTAAGGGCTCGGGACAGGCAGCGCTGGGGTGAAATGTCTTTTATGGAGGGAAGAGAAGCCCCAATGATCCTCTCTGCTGTTCTCACCACTCTCCTCACTGTCATCCAGTCTGAGGCTGCAGCCTCCACACCACACAGTGAGACAGCTGGTCACAACGCTCTCTGGTGGGATATGTAATTCACTTTTGACTAGGCAAAATATAACATATTTTGAATAGGAGTTTTGACTTTTGACAAAATTATGTTGCAGATATCAGTAACGAATATTCAGTCTGGTTATGTCTTAAAACAGCTTGTCATACATGTGAACACAGTGGCAAACTTAATCACACTTCCTAATAAAACAGGAGAAGCTTCTGCTTGCTTGTTCCTGGGAGTTATATGAAATATGGAAC
>NW_015150705.1:1015026-1015854 GCF_000732505.1 Cyprinodon variegatus
ACATTTCAGCTCCTTCCAAAGATTCTCATCAGAATTTCTGTCTGATCCTCTGAACTTCATCCTTAATCAGACATTGATATTTTCCCCTCTTAGCAGTTACTTCAGATTACTGGTGGTCCAAAGTTCATGATTGGGGAAACTTCTGACCAGCGTTGGAATATAGACCTGATACCAAACCTCACCTAAACACTACCCCTTTACTATCGAGTATCATTCCCAATGAAGCCACACTTGCAGCTGTGGAGGGCTCCTTTAAAGGTGTGGTGTATGGACAAGTATGTGATAACCTCTTCTCTCCATCGGAAAAGCAAAGCAGTCGCTACTATGGCAACACATTAACGCGCCGTGTGTGGCTGTAACTCAGCATGAAAAACATTTAAACCCTTAAAACAAATTTATACAGTCAAATATATAATAGATTGCTATGATCACTCCTCTGAAACAGTTTAATGCCAATAATCTGAAAAGGTCAACCTGCCGAAAAAAATATGTTCGCTTTTATTCTATTGCATACATGAAAAACGCCTTCCTGTCGCCACGAACATTGAGCACAGGAGCAGCAGAAGCATAATATACACTTTACTGGACACTCTTGATCAAAGCTGCTCATCACACATCCGACCTTAACATGATCAAAAAACTGTTTTGCCGCTTCCAGCACTTGCGGTGTAACTAAAGCCCCATTTACACTACCCTTGAAAAACCGATCCAGGCCAAAACCAGTCCGAGCTTGGATCGGTAACCAGGCCAAGCTCAGTTTTGACGACCGTTCACACGTCACACTTATCTCGGTTATCTCGACTCCTTGACTCCTCGCCTCCTAGTGAC
>NW_015150705.1:1016447-1017932 GCF_000732505.1 Cyprinodon variegatus
GACAAGTATGTGATAACCTCTTCTCTCCATCGGAAAAGCAAAGCAGTCGTTTCTATGGCAACACATTAACGTGCCGTGTGTGGCTGTAACTCAGCATGAAAAACATTTAAACCCTTAAAACAAATTTATACAGTCAAATATATACATGATGCTTTTTCATACCCCACTTGAGGTTTTCTGTTATTCTACATTCAGACTGCATGTGCTAGAGGCAGCAGAAGCAGCTGGTTTACATGCAAAAGTCAATGGTTGACAAGCATCAAAAGGTCCTGCAGCGTGTTTTGAGAAGCAGGAGCAGCGCCTCAAGAGTTGACGTGCTGCTCAAGCATCTGGAAAAACTGAACTTCTGCTGCTCAATGCGTCAGAGACGCCGATCTGGGAGTTGGCATGGAGACAGACAGCACTGCCGATGCAGATTGCTGTGATCACTCCTCTGAAACAGTTTAATGCCAATAATCTGAAAAGGTCAACCTGCCGGAAAAATATGTTCGCTTTTATCATTCCATTGCTTGTAGTTTGGATTGCATACATGAAAAACGCCTGTCGCCATTAGTGGAAAACTCAGAATAGGTGATCGGGCCAGAGGCTCCCGTTCAAGGGGATATCCAGTGACAAAGCAGAGTGTACGGAGGTCTGAGCGGCTCTGACAGCGAAACAATCTTTGAAGGCAGGATTGTAATCTGGATGGACTGCACAGGTTAAGTTTTCAGGTGGACTTTCACACTTTGCTTTTTAACTACTTAATCAGCAAATATAGCAAAGCTGCTCTAGGCATTTGAACACAGGAGCAGCAGAAGAATATACACTTCACTGGACGCTCTTGATCAAAGCTGCTCGTCACACATCTGACCTTAACATGATAAAAAAAAATGGTTTTGCCTCTTCCAGCGCTTGCGGTGGAAGAGGTGTAACTAAGATGCAAACCAGCAAAACTTGCATTTGGATGCAAGAGTTTCCTCAGCGTTAGGCTGCTGTTACACCCACTGACAAATTTCAGCAAGCTAGCACCGATACAGACCCTTTTAGGGCTCAACAGTCCACTCTCTGGGACAGTCTTTAATATGGCAGACCCTCATGGGAATGCACAAAGGATTAGTGCTTAGGAATTCAGGCAGCATTTTCTACACAGATGTTTGTGGTTATACCCCAGGGAAATCACCCACTTTTAGAAAATCTATAGGATAAATCCTATTCATTTCTGGGCCCAAATTTCTGCAATTAGACCTCAAGGGCAATTATACCAATGGCAAACTGTATATATATATATAAAAAAACAGTTTCTAGGAACAAATTGATAGTTCACAGCACATTTTATTTTTCACCTTTCAACAGCACATCCACGTTTTTAGGTGTCGACAAAATTCATGAGTGCCGCGTGTTGGACGGACTCGTCCTGCTGAAAGTAGCAGGTTTTTGGGGCCGATTGATATGGTCAACATGCTTCCTGCCCAAGGTGAATTTCTGTTGGGGATTCATGGGCTGCTG
>NW_015150705.1:1019729-1021043 GCF_000732505.1 Cyprinodon variegatus
GGGGAGGGTAGCCGAACTGCTGCTGGGGGGCGCCCGGCTGAGGCTGCTGGGGCGGGTAGCCGAACTGCTGCTGGGGGGCGCCCGGCTGAGGCTGCTGGGGAGGGTAGCCGAACTGCTGCTTGGGGGCGCCCGGCTGAGGCTGCTGGGGAGGGTAGCCGAACTGCTGCTGGGGCGGGTAGACGAACAGCTGCTGGGGGGCGCCCGGCTGAGGCTGCTGGGGAGGGTGGCCGAACTGCTGCTTGGGGGCGCCCGGCTGAGGCTGCTGGGGAGGGTAGCCGAACTGCTGCTGGGGCGGGTAGACAAACGGCTGCTTGGGGGAGCCCGGCTGCTGCTTGGGGGAGCCCGGCTGCTGCTTGGGGGAGCCCGGCTGCTGCTTGGGGGAGCCCGGCTGCTGCTTGGGGGCGCCCGGCTGAGCCTGCTGGGGCGGGTAGACGAACGGCTGCATGGGGGCGCCCGGCTGCTGGAAGACATGGAGTTGTTGCATCGTGGTTGGGTAAGCCAGATATTTCACTACAGCTGGGACCGGTTGTATGTTGGCATTACTGTTTTGCCAAGGCCTTTTTGGTCCCTGTAGCACATAGTTGCCAGACTGGGGCACAGAGGGGGCCTGGCGTGGATAACTGGGCCCGCTCTGAGGTGGGGTACCTTGATGCTGTAATGGATTTTGTTCCAGTCTAGGGTCCTGTGGTAGGTAGCCATAATACTGGTTAACAAAAGGCAGGTTTGGGGAAGAGCCATCAGGTACAGGACCCCCAATTGGGAAGAACGGCTCAACAGGAAACCTTTTTTCCTCAAATACCGGCTGATAGGCAGGGAAGCCTTCCCCATGTCCATGTTTGGCAAAGCTGGATCCACCTGTTCAGAACAGATTAGTTGCTACATAAGAATTTAAAGTTTGGCCGAGCATTTTATGTGTTCATTTTACTGATGGTACTAAAATACTCAAGTTCACCTTTTACTTTACATTGTCCAACAGCAAATATGAGGGACAGAAAGAGCCTAGAGAAAAAAAGAAAGTTTCAGTAAACTCCAATAATAAAAATGAAACTTCTGAACTACCTCTACATAAACAAATTAATGAAAAGAAACTTACCAAAAGAAAATCTCCATGACTTGAGCCACATCAAGCAGCCAATTCAGTAGTTTTAAAAAAAATGAACATTTTATTTGTAGTTTTTAAGAGCACCCTGCCCCTAATTCCTAAGGTGCTGTCAAATGGACACAGCAGGTATGATTAACTCAAGACAGGTGTGGCTCATTACCAGGTGAATATTGTTCAACAATCAGCATGCAGGACAATCCGGGACTATACAA
>NW_015150705.1:1022173-1022973 GCF_000732505.1 Cyprinodon variegatus
TATGTTTTGAGAAGCAAAATGTCAAATTTGCCTTCAAAGTAATATACAATGATGAAGATAGAAATAAAATATATATTAATAAAGATTTTCATGTGAGATTCCAGTGGTTGATTACGAATCCCCTCTTGGTGCTTTAGATTTTGGGGACGGAAGATGGTTATTGGGAATAATTTCTGTTGGCTTTGAGTCTTTTTACAGCAAGCATCAAATGCCTACCCTAGAGAGATAGTTTACCTGCTTCCATATAAAGAATGGACAGATGATGTCATGAATATCCAAAAGCAAGGCTACATCTGAATACCACATATTGGTGTGGACTCTTAATCCAAAGTGGAAGTAGCCTAGCCAGAATGACCTACACTGTAAACAAACAAAGCATAAGGACTGGAAAGTAGCCTGGTAGAGCCAAATACAAAGGTGGGACAACTAGGGTTCTAAATGTGGCCAGCTGTTTAGCTAACCTTGACAGCTAGTCTGTTAATTTCTAATATTAACTGTCTGTTGAGTGTCAGAACTAATGTTTTCCCAAGTAGTTTATCTAACTGGAACGGCTCCTTTTGTGGCAAGGATTTGTGAATGGAACGAGAGCAGTGTCCTTGATCTAAGAACAAAGTGTAATATTTTAATAAGACATTGATGTCTCCCCACCTGCAAATATGCATGATTTAATGATGTGATGATGTGGAAGACTGGAGTTGTATAAAAAGCTTCATGGGCTCTGTTGGAAAACCTAGGATGCGTCCTTAGAAGACCGGATTCGAAGGCCGATTACGTCATAGTGCGGCGCCGAGGTCTGGTCG
>NW_015150705.1:1023665-1025959 GCF_000732505.1 Cyprinodon variegatus
AATAGCAACTTAAAGAGGAAAAAGAATGAATAATATAATCCAATAGGATAAAATCTAAAGTTATGTGTGAGTTTAATCTGAATTAGATTTTACTAAATGAAAAACTAAGAGAATTAGATTTTCCTTTCCTCCAAAAAATATTAATACACATGAATATCATTAAAACATATGAACAAAGAAATCAGCAATTTTCATCCCTTAAGTGTTTAAAATAAATAAACCTTACAGTTTTACCAAATATATGGGATGTAGATTGGGGAAATGCAACTAAAATATATAAAAGCTATGAGTTTATTAACTGAAATGATAGATTTGCAAAAATAAATAATTAATTCCTGAAAGATTTGAATCAAAGTTGCATATTTTCCTGAGAGCGTGAAATAATAATAATAATTTTTGGCACATTTAAAACAAGTATGTTTAAAAATAAATAAAACCTAAAACCTGCTTAATGGATTTAAATCAAGGATGATATAAACAAAAAAAACATCCTAACTTTCAGAAATAGGACTGAAATAGCAGCTGACAAAGTTATAAATGGTTGGCTTACAGCAGAATAGTAATGGTTTCGCTGTTTATTGACTAGAGTTAAAGTACCTGCGTATAAATAGACTGAAATGCGTCCATTTTACCGTTGACCCAGTTACAGGAGGTTCGGTAAAGATGGGCAGGCTAATGGTTCCATGAAAACATAAGTATTGGTTAATAATTATACAGTGTTCAAATGACTCAATTGGAAATAATGACGATAATAACATTATTTAATAATAATAATAATGATAACATTAATAACAATGATTACAGTGATGGAGGATATAAGTAACTGGATTTAATTCCTACATTGAGATGAATGGTGGAGGCTTTAAAATGATCTATTCTCAATGAATCCATAGCTCAGATATATCTGCAGGTTAAAATTGACTGAAAATTTATGGGTTTTCTTCAACAGCACATATGTTATTAGTTCTGATGAAGAAAAGGGTGGAAAGAAGATAAAACAAGAGAAAAACAGCAAAGCTAAACAAATAAGGATCCATATAGATGCTGTTTATTGTTCCATCTGGAACAGTCCATGTGGAATATGGGTTGGTAATTGAGAGCAGAGTAAATAAACAACCTAAATAAAATACTAAATTATGACTAAACCAGTAAAGTAAATAAATAGGGGAATAAAATGGCCTTATAAAGGAAAATGATCTATTAAGGTAATTCTTAGCAGCAGAGGACAGAAACGACTGCTAGACTGCTGGATGAAGTTTGAACACCTCAGCCTGACTGTCAGATGAGCGTTTTGGGAAAACCAGCTTTGTTGATGTTTGTTGATGGTTCAGCTTCTTGCACCCCTGGTTCGGTGTTTCTTCACCTCATGAAACTCTTGATTCTGGTTCATTGATTTTGCTTCGCCTTGGAAACATCGTTCTTGAAATTGGA
This sequence comes from Cyprinodon variegatus, assembly GCF_000732505.1. NCBI lineage: Eukaryota > Metazoa > Chordata > Actinopteri > Cyprinodontiformes > Cyprinodontidae > Cyprinodon > Cyprinodon variegatus. The sequence continues at coordinate 1,025,097 of NW_015150705.1, forward strand.
TGGAAAGCCCATTTTCTGTGCTGCAGTGTCTCCCTTGTTTACATTGCTGCAGTCCACTGACAGACACACAGTCCTCTGCTGAGGAGAGGTTTGTTTGGATTTCTGCAGGTGCAGAAGTGATAAGGGTTCAGAATATAAGGAAGTACATTTACTGGGTAAGTTTGAAATTATGGAATAATTCAGTGATTTGTGACAAAGTTCAAATTTTAATCTAAAGTTCATTAAGCTACATGAACTTATTTTGATCTACTATTGTTTGTGAAAGGGTAAGATAACATCTGATCTGTCATCCTCCCCGCTCCTTTAATTCAGCATGTTGGTAACTTTGACTCCCAGTTTTCCTCCACATGAGCTCATGACGGGTCGACCCGTTCCTGGACCACAGAACGGGCCTGACCACTGACCTCTGGCCAGACTAGGACTGACAGGTAACACATTAAAATGACCTACAAGATCTTTTTTCCCTTAGAGACGACTTTACAGAGGGATCAAGGTGCCTGGAGACTCTGAGGGAGGACCTTCTCAGCCATCCTTCAGCAGGAGGAGGTGTGGCTCAAAGACATCAAAGAAAGTGATCAGAGCTCATCTGAGCTCATCAGGAAGGAACCAGGACAAGCTTCCACAAAGCAAATCAGAATAAAGGGGCAGAATAATCCCCTCTGATTGGTTAATTAAGACATCAGTAGTCCACCTGATGTGTTGAGGACCAGCTGCTCTGCAGACCACCCATTGAACCTTGTTCAATATGTCGCCTGTATAAGGGACAAACATCAACAGAAAGATGAAGATGCCCACCTGAAGATGTCTGACATCATTTTTCTTGATAAAAAAAAAAGAAAGTCCAAGTGTTAGATGAGCAGCTG
>NW_015150705.1:1028777-1031059 GCF_000732505.1 Cyprinodon variegatus
TCCACTTTTCTCCCACCTCCTGCTGTGCTGCCTTCATGGCCTCCCTGTCCTTGCTCCTGAAAGCAGCCTTCTTTTTATTGAGGACAGCCTTAACTTCCTGCGTTACCCAGGGCTTGTTATTCGGGTAACATCGGACAGTCTTGGCAGGGGAGACCACGTCTGCGCAGAAGTTGAGATACTCTGTCAGACAGTGTGTCATCCCCTCAATGTCCTCACCATGCGGGTTGATCAGCACGTCCCAGTCTGTGATGTTGTAACAGTCTCTGAGGGCACTTTCTATCTCAGGGGACCACCTCCTGATGGTGCGAGTTGTAACCGGTTGTTTCTGGACCAGGGGGGTGTAATTTATTTAAAAAATAAATTATTCATTTATTTTTTATTTTAGTTTTGTAGTTTATAGCTTTCTTTACATTTATTCACAATTTTAGTTTTTTTGTTTTTAGCTTTCTTTACATTTATTCACAATTTTAAGTTTTTTAGTTTTAGCTTTCTTTACATATATTCACAATTTTTAGTTTCTTAGATTTTAGCTTTCTTTACATATACTCACAATTTTAGTTTCTTAGTTTTTTTTGTTCATAAATTTTCCTTTTTTTAGAATATCGATTACGCAAGGATAATATCCTTTTATAACCGAAAGGGTGGACTGTTGTCGGAAAATTTTTATCTTTCTTCTATTATATATTAATATTCATATTTACTCACTATAAAATTTTTCACTCAGTTTGTTTCTCTCTCAATGCCACACATTGATCTCCAGACTGGTGTTTGTAGACCAGACATTGCTTCTTCCCATAACAAATCAGATTCTTTCTCAAGGTTTATTCATAACATGTTACTGTTAACCAAAGTGTGTAATTTGTTATGACTCTGACTGCTTTCCATTTTTGTAAGTAGGGTGGGATGAACCCTGCCCAGATCAGAACAGAGCAGAATGCTATGCCATTAGGGCTGTATGATGAACTGTTCTCTCTTTGCAAAGATATGAATAAATGTGCCGACTGAGTGAAATCCATCGATCTCCGTTTTTTTAACTAGGATGAATAGTTGAATACTTTTTTTTACCACGACAGTATTTATTTAATAGGTGAAAAATTTTAAGAAGTTAAAAACACCTTTGTGAGTTTTGCATTGTGGAGCGTGTGCCGAACACCAGCAATGCACAAACCTCTGAAACTTCTTTCTTCTTCGTTTCTTCTGAACCGCGCGTCTTTAAGTTATTTAAGGTAGTGATTATCAAAATAGCGCCCCCTTCATTTTTGGAATGCAAAAGTCCCATTTCCAAATAAGGTATGGCACTGACGGAAAGGTCCATCCCCGCCCCTTTCTGTTTGCTGCAGCAAGCCATACTTTCAGTTTCACCTGATCACATGATTGGCTGTTGTTGCAGCATCGCTGTGCGCATGCGCAGCTTTCTACAGGTGAGTCATCTATTTCAGGTGTGGCTCTGATACAAAAGAAAAAACTTTGCAACTAAAAGTACTTTTTAAAATCTTCAATAAATCCCTCAGAGGTCTGAAGCAGCACCTGCAAAAGATTAATTAATCATTAAAGATATAAAACAAAGAATAGTTCCTGTTTCTAGTTATCAATTTAATTTTATTCTTCAATCTTCAGCCTGATTCATATTTTATAATCTATAAATCCAATCAGACAGATTTTTCTATGTCTTTAAAAATACACATATTGATACACATAAATAATGTTTGTCATGATAGGCTTAATGGACTTAACCCACATGCAGAACACCAACTGGAGACAGAGTAAAGTTTAACAGAGTTTATTGTTGATAAGGAACACACAGAGTAAAACAGGACTGGTTCTGGTGCAGGTCCGGGACTGGTTTCACTTCTATCTGAAGGGATGAGAGTTTGGTTAGCCAGTGAGTAAATGGCTTGACGAGTGAGTAGAATTCTGTTCGTACCTTGAAGAGGTTTTGACAGATCCCTTTGAGAGGGGGAACCAGTAAGATCCAGAGAACTGTGGAAGGAGCAGAGAGCTCAGCAGAGAAGAAGGATTTTAAATTCTATTCTGGACTTAACAGGAAGCCAATGAAGAGAAGCCAGGATAGGAGAGATATGATCTCTCTTTTTAATTTTCATCAGAACTCTGGCTGCAGCATTTTGGATCAGCTGAAGGCTTTTAACTACAGTTTGTGGACTTCCTGATAGTAAAGAATTACAATGGTCCAGCCTTGAAGTAACAAATACATGGACTAGTTTCTCAGCATCACTGCTGGACAGTGTATTTCTCTTATAAACAATGTTCCGCAGATGAAAGGA
>NW_015150705.1:1036624-1037596 GCF_000732505.1 Cyprinodon variegatus
TCGCGGATAGAGGAGTTCTTATGATCTTGTTTTTAATAAGATCAATCTTATTTATAAAGATAATAATGTGACCTTTAATGTTATTCTTCCTGATGGGAAATTGGAAAAGGCTGTAGAGGATGGTGGTGTTCCAAGAGATGTGCTGTCAGAGTTTGGGATGACCTTTATGAGCAGTGCTTCATGGGAAATGAATTTAAAGGACCAAACCTGTGATATGACTTTGGAAAAGAAGAAAGGGAAAGTGTAGGGAGAATCATTGCTTTGGGCTGGAAAAAGAAAAGCCCTGATNGATTTAAACACTAAAGTATTAAACCCAGATTACTTCTGCAGTTTATAATTTTTTTTTCTAATAATTGTTTCTATAGCTGATGTTTTATGATGTTGTGGCTTTAACCAGTTTATAACTACTTTTGCACAAGTCTAATGGAAGCAGTTGATAAACCTCAATCTAAATAATTCTTCACATTAACAAACACCAATGTCTGAAGTTACTGCTGTAGTTTTTTCAAACAATGCAGCTTAAAATGCAGAGTTGTTCTCATTTAAAAGATGTTTTTCTAACCATACAAAGGATTTTCTTTTTTGTTCAAGTAAAGACAAGTACATGGATTCAGAAAGTGTTTTCCATTCAGCTTTTTAATCAAAATGTTTTCTAAATTAGACATGCATTTTTCAGGCTGTTGAGGAACAAAACACTTGGTAGCAAAGTGCTGAACATTGTTACAGGTTACAATAAAATGAGCTTAAATGGTTCAAGAAGTATTTTTATGAGGTTGTCTTTCTTATTTATAGTTTTTTTTAGTTCAATTTAATAGGATCCATCCATCCTGGACAGGTCGTCCATCGCAGGGCAACACAGAGACACACAACCATGCACACACACTCACACCTAAGGGCAACTTAGAAACAGCAAACAGCCTAAGAGTTTTTAGTTGGACTGTGGGAGGAAGCTGGAGTACCCTGAGAGAACCA
>NW_015150706.1:0-28341 GCF_000732505.1 Cyprinodon variegatus
TTGTAAGTCTAGTTTACATTGATTTTATTGTATATTATAGTATTATATTATTCTGTGTAGTATTGTGTATAGGTTTAACTTGCCACAGTTCCATTATAATGGCAATCTCCACAGATACTAGTTTGTCTGCTCTGCACTGCCGTAGCACAAAAGATGTCTGCCTCCGTGAATGTGAACAGTCTATGTTATTTATAAATATAAATAGCAATTTCTAACACAAGACTAACTATGACTTTCAGTTCATAGGTGATACAAAATGACAAGCACATAGATAACATATGACATGTATGTCAGTAAATCCCTGTAATTATTACACACTGTACTTTTACATTGATGCTATTAATTTAAAATTTTACTTCTGTCATTTTCTAAGTTTTTATCTGTACATTATTTAAATTATTAACAAACTAAATATGATCGTGTAACTTTAATATTAGGTTTTCCCTTGTAGTTTATGCTTTCCACATCTACCACCAAAATCAAAGCACTGTCATATTTTTTTTCTAAGTGACTCTTTATTCCAATATTGCCTAAATTTAAACACTGTAAGCCAATGCAAGCTCCCTTTTATTTGCTAGGGCTTCTAACGCTAATGCACTAAGCTGCCTCAGGGCTTCCGAAAGGCCTTTTCAGTGTCCCTGTATCCAAGTCAGGGTAGAACACAGTGTATGAAGGTTGTGCCGCATTGCCTCTGATGCGCTCGGCTAATGTTGGCTTTATTACAATTAGAGCCAAAGAGGGAGAAGAAAAGATGGCATACTTTATTGTCAATGTGCCCTACAAACCTAGAAAGCATTTTTTAAAACAGAAAAGGGCCCCTGTATGCCATTTCTTTTCTAAAATAAGCTCATTTAGCTGTAGTATTTTTTTTTCTCAATTCCTGAAAAAATCAGCAGAAAGGCAGCACAATAGAAGTAGAAAAAATGTTACTTTACAGGGTATAAAATTATTTGGTATAATTCTTCTTAAAAGATGTAAAATACAAATTAGATCAGATATTTACATAAATCAAATATATTCATATTCTGGAAACCTTTTGATGCTATCTGACAATTGACAGCTGACAGCTGATAATTTCCTTTTGTTAAATGCTACATTTACAGTAGTGTATTTAGTTCTATCAAAGTACTTTGAATGTAACTTTATGCTGATTTTAAAGACACTCTTTGAGTGAAGTTATGAAGAAATTCACGTCAAATTACATCAAGTTTCACTCTGTGTCTTATGGATGAGGTTATTTGGGTGTAAAATGTGAAATTGAACCCTAAAACAACCATAAAAAGAGTTTATAATACTGGTAAAATGTAGTATAACAAAAATTATTTGTACTGGTATGGGTTTGACTGCATCTTAGAGAGTTGTTTTTTTTTTTTGCAAATGCATTAAGCGACAATGAAATAAAATTTTTGAGATATGTCCCATGGTCTGGTCAGTGGCGGTTCCTGGCGTGGGTGACATGGGAAGCCACCCACTGTGGCTTTATATATAGGGTGGTGCTAACATCAGATCCCCCTGCTGCATGCACGCCCTCATGCATGTGTAAATAATATGAATAATAATATGAATCAATAGCAGAGGCATGTTACAGATTAGTGCCCCCCACTATCACAATTGACCTCCATTTATTTCCCACTAATTCTATGGTCTAACCGTGACACCTGACCTAACCCTAACCATTACCAACACATACCTAACCCTAAACCTGACCTAAAATCAATTCAAACCTTAGTTCTAAACCTTACCCCCACCCCAAGAACAGAACTTCTCCTCATGGGGACCTGTCATTGGTCATCACAAGTACCTATAAGTCCCTAAAATGTAGCATATCCCTGGGAAATTTCCCCACATGTAACAAAGACATGACCACACACACACACACACACACAGACACACACACACACACACACACACATACACAATTGAGGAGAATAATAAAACAAATAGCAAAAAATATAATTCTGACAGCAAATATTAAAGTTTGGCTTCTTTTATTGTCAAATGAGGGAACTATCTAACTGGCGTTGTTCTGCTTTTTTACAGTGTTTGCAAATCTCATTTCACTTGTACATCTAAAAGTATATTCTGTTAGCTTATGTAAGGGAGTCATAGTGGTGGTTAAAGTGTTGATTTGTTTTAAAGAAAGTAAAGCCAAGAAAGTTTCTAAACACCTGAAGAAGAAGGACAATTTAATCTGATGGAGGACAAGAAAATCAATGCTGCACAATCTGATTCTTTTCAAAAGGTACAGAACATGTCACAGTCAATTGAGGTGCTGAATCTTCGGACTCAAAGAGACTTTCAGTACATCATGAGGATGGAGAGCCAGATCAAAGGGTTGCGGTCAAAGTTCCGGCAGATCGAGTCAGACAGGAAGACCGTCGCCAACAAAAACTTTCAGGTATGTTTTTTGTTTGATCTTAAACTGTGTGAGAAACATCTTAAAGCAATTTTGCTAAAAAAAAATCTGATATGCATGAGAGCACATTAAGTTGCATCCTTAAAAAGATCATAAAAGGTTCACCTCTGGCCAAACAAGAACGTGAGACACAGTTTGACTACAGCAATTAACCTGAAAATGTTTTGATTCGTTTGATCTATAAAAGGGCAAAGAATGTTTTGCAAAGCTGACCAAGGAGAGCAGATCCCTAGAGCTGGAAATTACTCACTAAATACCTTCTATCTATTAGGTCACCTTGCTGTTGCAACTTTTGTCCAAGTTCCTACCAGTTTATTTTACCATTACTACATGGTGCAACACTTTTTCATATGTTGAGTCTGGCCTTATAGGGGTCATGAGCAGTATTAAAAAAAAAAGTTTATATCCTGTTGCATTATTATTGTCACAAATTTCAATAATCTAGGTGCAGTTTTAGGTGACAGACCAACTCAAAATAAGCAGAATAGCGGAAGAATTTAAACTGAATTTATTTCTCATCACAACCTGTACTCTAATATCAGCCATTTACATGTAGAAGTTACCTCACAAACCAATAGCCAAAGAAGTATTCATGAGGCTAAAGCTAACTCTGGAGATGCAGTAGAGATTTAATGCTCAGGTACAGAAAGAAAATCTGCCAAAAGGACAAAAGTAGCCTTTATGGAGGCTTGACAAGCATGCAAAGCCTCACAATGTATCAAATCCAAATTGCCGTTGCAATATTTGTGTGTGAAATACTGCAATGGGAAAGGATTACTTGAAGGTAACATGTGGTTGGCAAAAATTCTTCAAGGGTGATGCATTACAATTCTACGTTCTCATAATATTCTTATAAGGCCCACTAGTGGACCTCACTGTATGATATGCCCACAACTGATAAAGATGATAGCAACTGTGGTGCTAGGGTTTGATAAGAATAAAACTGACCTTTCTTGCCTGCTTGCTATTTCTGGAGGAAAATTGAGACTGCACATTACCTTTAACACACCATACCCACTTGATTGGAATCGCATCATGCCAAGGCAAGGCTTTTTCTTAGCAGGAAAAGGGGCATTGTTCAACTGGATTATTTCTTGCCTTCAGGCTGAAAGATTACACTTAAAGTCATGTTTTACTTATATTACCTATAGATGTTTTACCTATATAGTGCTAATTGAAATCACCCATCAACTCTTCAAACACAATTCAATCAAAATCATACGGACAGATTGGCTTAAAGTTTTCTATCCACAGAAAACTAGCTGATTTAATTCAATCATTGAGTTTGCAGGATTCGCTCCTGGATGATTATGTCACCACAGCAGACATTCGCCTGAATCGTGTCGTTAACTTTGCTACCATCTCTTACACTGAGCATTCATGCAGTGACAATGGAGAGGAAAAGCTGTCTTCTAACAGAAAGAAACCAACAGCAGAACCAGGCTCAGTGTCAGCAGCCTTTGCCAAGACTCATTAGGGTTCAAAGAAGACAGAAGCAGACACACAAAATTAATAAGTGGGTCTCACATCACAATTTTTGTTCTTATTGTGCTTTATGTTATGCTGTGCTTTAGATTTTAACAAAAGTGTGATGCAGTTTTTAGAAAGTATTTAAAGAACATTGTCTGGAGAAAAAAATATGAACTTATTGGTACAATAGCACAAGTTCACATAGTTTGCACACTATATAATGTCCGCTAAGAATATATATAATTATTGAGTTCCTTTTATCATATTCAGTATATAATACAACCTTTAATATAACCTTTATAAGATTTGTTGTTACATGAATATTGCCAGTGCACAATCAGAGATATGGATGGCTTTAGGATTTTTGTTTTCAAAGGTGGAAAACACACAGTGTCACCATGATAAGCTGCACAAGTACAGCAATAGCTTATGCTGGTGCGCGGTGGTGGACAGCAGGAGTAAGAGGAACATTCAGGTACAATTTGAGAGCACAAAACAAGCTCATCTTCTTGACATTCAGATTTGGATCACAGAAATCATCTAAATGAAATGACAGAACACACTTTTCAGAGTTTTACTTTGAATAGTTTGAAAACCTAATTTGTTCTTTCACTTCACAATAATGCACAACTTGTACTGTACTGGTTTATGAAACTCCAAAGTTTAGGGTTGTAAAAAAGGAAAATATGAAACGTTTTATTACTGCATCGTCCTATTCAAAATCAATCTGCAGTTATATGGTGTATAAATTTGAAACCAGCTCAGATTCAAGCGTTAGAAGGAACCAAATTGATAGCAGAAACGCATCTGTTAACATAACTATGACAACAACAGCAATATCATTTAGATTGATTCTACCTGAATTAACTCAAAGCAATTTAAAGCAGGTCCATCTTAATGGAATAGAACTATTAGCTGTAGGATGACCGTTAGTTTCCTTATATCTTGGTTCTATGTTAGATATATCATGTACTTGGAAATGAAAGTTTCTAAACATTTGCTTAATTTTCAATCGGATTTGACAAGAAATATGGTAAAATTTGCCTTTTATACAAAATAAAACAGATAAGCATAAAAAACACATTTAAAAAAAGGGTTAGGGTACAGTTCTAACGAAATTAATAAAGACTATTTAGTTCTTTGCTTTAATACAATTTCAGGAGCTGAAGGGGAAGATGGAATCCCTGCAGCCACTTATCCCCGTCCTGGAGCAGTACAAGACAGATGCCAAGCTAATCTCCCTGTTCAAAGAAGAGATCAGAAACCTGTCCAGTGTGTTAATGGGAATCCAGGAAGAAATGGGTGCCTATGACTATGAGGAGCTGCAGCAGAGAGTCCTGAACTTGGAAAACAGGCTCCACAGCTGTATGAACAAACTCAGTGAGTCTTTCAGATCAATGACAAAAACAAACAACATAACTGGCACATTTGCTGTTGGTGCAAGCAGATTGGCTTTCTAACTTGAAGGCCAATCTACAACCAGAGTCAAAAAGAGTTAAATTGATTGAGAAAAGCCTCGTTTGGAGTCACAGGGCATTTTCTTCACTGTCAAATTTTTTAAGCTTTTTTCATAGCATTTAAAATGACATGAAAATCCCAGTTTTATTCCAAGTGAAGAAAATAAAATGTTGCTTAAGAGTATAACTCTTTTTTTAGTTTTGCAGCTGATTCATAAGAATATGTGATTATATTTCTCCAGCCGCTCAGATTTAACTGAGCTTATGACATCAGTTCTGCCTCCAGAGCAGCCTTGTCCTTTGTTTAAAAGCTCGCAAAAGCAGATAAACAATTTTTCACCATTGATATTTTGGTTGGGACGAGGCATGTTTTAGTTTTGAGATAAATAACTAATTAGCGTATCTTAACAGAAAATGTGTTAAAGATTAAAAAATAACATTTTGCTAATTCGGGACTTAAGTGTGTGGTTGTTTGTTAAAAACCACTTAATTAGAATAAAAAAAAATAGGGTGGGATCTAAGCTTATGTACAAGTGTTGCCTTTGTGCATTTAGAAGGATTAGTATCTAGCCACATGGAATTCTGTACAACTCAGAGCATCTAATCTAGTAAGTCCTTAAAGGCAAATGTTTGCCTGGGTCCAGACAGACAGGGTGTACAGTAGTTACTACAGCACATTTTGTTTTACCTTGTCCTTGTATTTCTTTAGAAATGCAGGCTGCTGTGTTGGCAGTGCCCAGAAGATATCTAGGATTCACTATTTTATTGCTGCCAGCACTTTGAGTTGTGTTCCAGTCATAACAAGAAATCACAATTGATGAAAACTGTGTGATATGTTTTCAGCATGTGGCAAGCTGATGAAGATCACTGGGCCACAGACAGTAAAGACGTCAGGGACCAGATTTGGTGCTTGGATGACTGATCCAGTAGCTTCTCCAAAAAACAACAGAGTAAGTTGATATGCATACTATGATCCTTTTGTTGTAGGTTTCTCTTTCTGTATTGGTTGTCATGTTGTCCATGTGGTTTACTTTGTGCTAGATGGTTTTCCCATACTCTGCTAACATTGCTGCTTTTATACTGAAAGGCGTTGCCACATACTAGGTTTACTCCTTTCTGTTGTCTATCACAGTTTATTCCTGTATTTAGTTTCCTATGTATTCCGTTTTATTCCCAATAGTGTATGTCCCTTTTCTATACCTGTATGCCTTTGTTTAGCTCATCTGTGTTAATTAGTCTTCCGTCCTCAGCCTCTATCCTTATCCTCTGGCTCAGCCGGTGCTTATTTCCTCTTACTAACAGAAAGGTTTTCACTGTCATATTTTTGACTTCCCTCAGTATAAAGTCAATGTAAGCCACAGTTTCCTGTTGGATCCTAACTTTTCCATACCTGTTTCTTCTATGTTGCTTTTACTGTTGCTGTCCGTGTTCCATTAGTCATGGTTTTTGGTATGTGTATTTTTGTTTTACTACTGCATTTTTTTTTTTTTATAATTTGCTTTGGCTATATTTAAAGATCTTTTTTTTTGGTGTGTAATATGTTTCTGTGTAGTGAAAATGATATGTCTATAACCTAATTAGTAATATCTCCACTAAGGTCTCGTGATAAGTGTGTTGTTTTCTTCCACTCTATGTGCTGTTTAGTAGGTTCTGTTTGGTTCACTCGTCATGGGAGAATATTGTTTTTATGCAATGCCATGCCGCTCTACAGAAAAGAAATCTATTATACTCACTGAACCATCTCCCTACTTGCCTGCTTTTGGTTCTATGTTCGCTCTATAGAACCTCCACCATGACATCATATGTTAAATTTCCTATGTTCTGAGGTTTTGGTTTTAATGTTTCTAAGTCTTTCAATTCATCATGCTGATGCCACATCACTATCTGGACTGTTGGATGCACAGGATATCAATTGTTGACATAAAGTCACATAGATAATACAAAAAAAGTATTTAGGTGTCAAGTTTAAAATCTGAAATCTCTTCAGAGGCACAGTAGTCCAACTCTTTCTAATTAGTTAAAATAATAATGTAGAATTATACTTTTAGTTTAAAGGTTCACAAGAAATTAAAGGTTCACATTGCTGCAAAAATAAAGTATGATATAAAAATGGCTTTATTAGGCAGAGACTAGCTGTGATGAGGAAAATAATATCCTTATGTGCCATTTTGTGGTGTGTGTCATTATGACGCCTCAAAAAAATCCTGATCCAAGCGGTGCTGGAAGGCAGGTTTATTACAGCAGGTTTATTCTGGATGTTCAGAAGACAGCAATGTACTGTAATTACTTTCAAGATCAAACCAAATATGCATTGTTTCCATGTTTCAACATTTGTTACCTTGATTTTTTTATTTGTGTCTTTACTTAACACACCCGCATGTTATGCATACCTCAACCTTGAGATGTAAAAAATGGGAGACTTTGCAGTTTTGTCCCAAGACAACAAATCAAATCACTAAGCCATACTTTTTCGGGGAGTAGTTAATTTTATTTACTTAAGTGCCCACCTGATTTCACCTTGTCCCACATACCAGGTGTCATTTGAACAAGATAAGCAACTTCTTGCTACTGTGTTTACAGCGGCACTGTTTAGTTTAGGATTTTAAACTTATTAATACTGATATAAACTAATTTTACAGTGGCAAATAAAGGTCAAATATGCATGTTTACAAGGGAATAAACAATTTGTCAGGCCATACTGTATCTACAAAGACACCAGCAGTAGGTCATATATTACTTTAGACAGGGCTTCCTCAGTTATGACCTTGAGGGCTGATATTCTGCACCTTTAAATATGTTTCAGCTTAAAGACATCTGAGTAAAATAATTAGGTCAGTAGCAGGACTTTGAATAAATTAAATGCACACTGAGGAGATAATTCAGTGATTTGATTCAGGTGTGGAAGGTCAATTTCACTCAATTTATAACATATCTGTAAACTCTTGAGATTAAAGGGCATTGGTGATCATTACATCAATGCTTTCCCTATTTTAGAAAGACATAGTGTTGTCCCGCCTCTTGCTTTTCTTCCTTTTTCAGGTTGTAACTTTTACATCAAAATGTTAGCTCTTTTCTAAAGTGATGGTTGTGGGCTTTGGGAAACCTCAATACGGTTACCAAATTGTCCCAATGTGGATCTCTGCACCACCCCCACAGTTATCACTGGCATATTAGCTGCTTCTCTGAGTAAGGTTAATCTGATTTAACCACTCAACAACAATCCACCTGACCTATCTGCTCTCTGTGTTGATCTTAATAATGCTTCTTTGTTCACTGATGTTCTCCAACAAACCTTTCTGAGGGATGTATACTTGAAGTAGAGGCAACAGAGGATAGAGTCAATCAGTGTGTAATTTAGCAGTTGGTGGATTTCTGAAGACAACTGGTTACACTACATAGGTATAGGCTTGAATCCAGTTGTAGGTATTTATGTTAGATTATCATAAAATAATAAAAGCAAATCACACTGAGGTTGTTGAAATGCAGCAAAGTACCTAATGGTATGTTCACATCAAACATGTTTTAAGTGTCAGGGCATCTGGTTAACATGCAAAGTCTAAGAGTAGTGTCCATGACTTAAGTGTTAGGAAAGGCGACTCATGCAGCATTCTGGTACCTGCACTTTTCACCACAAACCTATAAAACACTTTATATGAACATTCTGCCTCTATGGAGAGCAGCAGGAAATCCCAGACAACCTGGCTGGCTTTAGAGAGCTTTCAATGAGGATTCCAAACACTGTCTTTTGCTGGTATGTGGCGTCCTTCACTCTGAACAAGAACAGAATATTTAAGTAGGATCATTCTTTAATCCTAATAGAAATAGAAATGTCATGAGAGCTGTACAAAATGAAATTTCATTTGTGTGTACACTCTGTGACAATAAAATTTGTCTAAGTCTAAAACTGACTGTACAGATTATGTTGTGACATCTGCTTCCTAGCTTAAAAACATCTTAAAACTACTTTTTCCCCCCAACTAATCAAAGTAAATAAGTCCAAGCAACTCTCTGTTACAAGGAAAAGAACAGCAGCTCAATGCCTGCAGCACCAAGTATTTGGAGCATTGAATATCCAGTGCCCAGGTCATACAGCATCCACAGCATCCAGTGTCCAGTTTTTAGAGCGTTTGACATTAAAATGCCCATGCATCCAATCTGAGGTTTTGTATACTTTTTCGACACTAAAAAAACTTTTTATGTGAATGCACCATAAAGGTACGTACAAGGAATTTGCACACTTTATAAGACACTGTAAACAAACATTTTACAGCTTTATAGAAATTCAAAAACTGAAGGAATCAATATTTCTTTTTCTGCCTACGTGTAAAAAATTTGACTTATGAATACAAAATGGCTGATATATGAAAAGGTTGGTTTCTAGGTTTTACAATACATGGCTAAATCCATCAAAAAATATATTTTCAAAAATGTCTTGTAAGAAATATCTCAAACGTAACCACCCTTATGTTCCCAATTGTAAGCATTATAAGAGGTTTTTTTCTATATCTATCTGCAGGTTTGGTACATGGACAGCTACACCAACAATAAGATAGTGAAAGAATACAAATCCATCCATGACTTTGTGGCAGGAGTTGAATCCAGAACCTACAACTTGCCTTTCAAATGGGCTGGAACCAACCACGTGGTCTACAACGGATCTCTGTACTACAACAAGATGCAAAGCAACATCATTGTCAGGTACAGCTTTGAGACTGGCCGTGTTATAACACAGAGGGCACTGGAGTCAGCAGGCTTCCACAATGTGTACCCATACACATGGGGAGGCTTTTCAGACATTGACCTGATGGCTGATGAGTTGGGTCTGTGGGCTGTGTATGCAACCAACCAGAATGCTGGGAACATTGTCATTAGCCGGCTAAACCCAGACACCCTCCAGATCCTTGACACATGGAACACAGAATACTCCAAGAGGAATGCGGGTGAGTCTTTCATGATCTGTGGGACTCTCTACATTACCAACTCTCACCTGACTGGTGCAAAAGTGTACTATGCCTACTCAACTAAAACATCCACATATGAGTATACAGACATTCCCTTCCATAACCAGTACTTCCATATGTCCATGCTGGACTACAATGCAAGGGATCGTGCTCTTTATGGCTGGAATAATGGCCACCAGGTTCTGTTTAATGTCACACTATTTCACATTATTAAAACAGAGGATGACTCTTAAAGACACTGTTCTCCCATCTATGAATGAAAGAAAGCATTAAAAACGGGAAGGTTGTGCCTAAACATAAACAGATTGTTTATTTTTGTTTGTTTTTTTTATTGTCCCGATTGCTTTACTCTTTATGCCTTTATTTATCTAACCTGTTTAAATATGAAACTTTTTTATTGCTGTGTACTATTTTTTTTTTCTGATATAGGACAGTCCATAAAAAATCATTAACGCTTTTTGACACCCAAAAAATTATTCAAGCAGTATATTTCTCTCTGCAAGTGATGTTTGTTTTTGAAAGAATTTAGTGTTATTTATAATTATCCTCTCAAATCACAGTTATTTATCCCTGTTAGTTTAATCAAATTTTTGACTGTGGTCATTAATTGTTTCATTCTTTCCTTCCCATTAATTTATTATGCCAACATAAATCATTCCTGCTTTTCACTGCCTGCATAAAATTTCATATTTTTTCCCCATCCCAGCTTTTGCACTTGATCTTTTTAAAGAACATAGAAAATGTGGGGAGGGACCATAATACACCTGTACAGTACTTAGCTGTTTTTGTGTTTATGTAGGGATAATGCAGCAATCACGGTCACTGGATATCTTGAAGCAGTGAGTCAAAGTACTTAAGGAACACTAATATTGGACTGCCTTTAACTTAGTACTCTGAGACATTAGTTTTTTTCTAACTTTAGCAGCAGTTTGTATGCCTTATTCTGTGTAGTATCTTCTGTAAGCCAAAGGATAACACTCTTGTGCATGAATGTTGGCTATCCTGAGGGCTTTTTACTGTATTTGTGTGTATTTTGTATTTGAAAAACTGTATTCTCATCAATTATAGCTGTACTTGCCACAATCCATTATTACAATCTTCAGTAATTCCCTTTCTCATGTATTTGTTTGTGTAAATATGATGGTATGTAAACACAAATAAAAATATTGTTTTCATTAGGAAAGTGATGTATTTATTTTCTTAGCCCACTAGAAATTTGGTTAATTTCTTTAAAACCCTTATTCCAACTTTTGTCAGCGATTGATGCAACTCTAAAAAAAAATATCTGAATCAATTCAATTCAGTTTATTTATATAGAGCCAATTCACAACACTTGTCATCTCAAGATACTTTACAGAGACAATTCAGTCCAATTGATTAAAAGTTTCTGTCAGTTAAAACCAGGTGATTGCATCGAGTCATCAAACTGCAAGGGATGCTCTTTCTTTGAAATCTTTTAAATTGTTTTTTTTTCTAGCATTTTGTGGTATATTTCATATGCTTTTTTTTTATTTTCTTTTTTTGTTTCCTCCCGATTTGTTCTTTATATATGATCTCTAAAATTCGCACAAAATAATGGAGTAGCTCTTTCTATCTAATTCCATTACCTCTTCTACACCTATTCAAACTCAGCGGCAACATCTAAAACCAGGTGTGTTGACAAATTAGTGACGTTGTTGTCATATTTAAAGTGTAATCAGACTAGAATAATGACTCTTTCAAAAGTACGTGCAAAGAAGCTGACAAAAAAAAAATGACCTCTCTGGTGTTATTGAAGACTTTATATGAAGTTTAACAACATAATGCTGTTATGCTTTTAGGCAAACACTCTTTGTAAAAATCCCCCAACATAACACCACCCCCTCCCGACACACACATACATCCATAATAATCTTCCTATGTCTAGTGAGGACAATGTGTTTATTTCCATCAGCCCACACTGATTTTCTATCTTTTTCAACCCTTTTTGTGCCCTAACCCTGATAATCATCCCAACTTATGTTGTTGTTTATTAAGATCTAAGTTATCAAAGTGAATACACAGATATTGGTAAGAAAAGATCTAAACCCCATATAATTTAATTTTAACTTTTGGAAAAGTAAGATATGGATGGAAAGGATCGTGAGAAAGGGACAGGGGATAAGAATCAACGGGAGATAGATAGACTCAAGACAAAAAAGAGAGAGGAGCAAATAGAAAATAGAGAAATCAAAACAACAGAATAAAATGGCAAATATAAACAATGTGGTTCCTAGAAGTCGCTTCCACACCCGCATGAGAAAAGAGGAAAAGAAAACAGAACAAAACAAAAGCAAAGGGAAAACAAAAGACAACAAAAGTAAACATCAAAAAAGCATTAAGGGCAATGGGTATCCATTAGGTACCCAGTCAGTATATGAGTGTAGACAGTAATCGTATTTGTACTTGTCTTTTGCTTCATCCGGAACCGGGTCATGTGGGCAGCAGTCACAGTAGACTCCCAGGCTTCCCTATCCGCAGACATCTTCTCCAGCTCTGCTGGGGAAGCTTGAGGTGCTCCCAGGCCAGCCGAGAGACATAGTCCCTCCAGAATGTACTGGGTCATCCCCTTGACCTCCTCCAGGTGGGACATGCCTGAAAACCCCTCATGAGGGAGGCATCCAGGGGGGGCATCCGAAAAAGAGGCCCAAGCCACCAAAGCTGATTCCTGGAGGAGAAGTGGCTCTACTCTGAGCTTTTCCCGAATGACTGAGCTCCTCATCTCATCTCTAAGGGAGTGCCCTGCCATCCTGCAGAGAAAGCAGATTTCAGCCGCTTGTATCTGGGATGTTGTTCTGTCGGTCAATATCCAGGTTTCATTACCATTGAGACAGGAAGAGGTCCTGCAAGGGGATCCTACAGCCTCATGCATGTAACAATTTCCTGCACTCGTCTTCCCTCATTCATGACCAACACCCCAAGATACTTGAATTATACATGGACACAGTTCAATGGCACAGGCAATAGCCACTCCATGGCACTTGCAAACAAGCCGCTCACACCAGACAAGTTATTCAACCTGCTGAAATGTAAGTTTGTAAGGCGAAGTTGGAGGTGAAGGTCTGGCTCTCTGTCTCCGCTCTAATTTATGCTTAACACCACTGCATCTGGCGCTTCGCATTGCACTTGGTGATGTACGACTTGGATGCTGCTGCTTAGCCTTCAAAAGCAATTACATTAAAGATTTGCAT
The DNA here is from genome assembly GCF_000732505.1 of Cyprinodon variegatus. Taxonomy (NCBI): domain Eukaryota; kingdom Metazoa; phylum Chordata; class Actinopteri; order Cyprinodontiformes; family Cyprinodontidae; genus Cyprinodon; species Cyprinodon variegatus. The sequence continues at coordinate 13,514 of NW_015150706.1, forward strand.
GCTGTTCTTGGCTAATCTTAAGGTCAGATGAAGTTTGGAGGTGTGCAGTGATTGACTCTGCAGAAAGTGGGCAACCTCTTTTCACTATGCTCTTTAGCATCTGCTGACCCTGCTTTGTCAGTTTACGTGGTTTACCATCTTGTGGCGGATTTGCTGCCATTCCTTAACACAGCTCACAGTTGACTGTGGAATAATTAGGAGGGAGGAAATTTCATTAATTGATTTGTTGCGCTGGTGGCATCCTATCGCAGTTGTTGGCTGGAACTCACTGAACTCCTGAGAGTGACCAGTTCTTTCACAATTGTTTATAGCAGCAGTCTGTAAGCCTAGGTGCTTGATTTTAAAAACCGGTGGCCATGGAAGTGATCAGGATACCTGATTACAATAATCTGCATGGGTGAGCAAATACAAATACTGTCCACAAAGAATTTTTTTAATTTTTTTTTGCAGAAAACAGACCTGTTGTACCTTAATCTCTTACGGCTGGATGCAGAAACTCCTCTCTGTGTCAGATCAATGCATGCCAGTCAGACCGGAAGCATCAAAAAGGTCAAATAAGCCTGCATGGGTCTACACCATAGGAAGCACAGACAAGTATAGATCTCATGAGATATTGATGTCTTGAGGGCACAGATGTCAGCAGACATGAGGGAAGACAGCCTGTGCCCGGTAAAATCTTTCTGGGAAATTATTACAAAATGGAGTTTACTTACTTACACTAAACCGTGTTGTGAAATTTTTTTTCTTTGCTTAGCTTTTTTTTTTCTGTTTTTGCTTTACTGTCATGTGTTTTAGATAATCAAAAAAATTTTTATGTTGTTATTAATTTATCCTTTTCTATCCATATTCCTTTTCTTTCACCCTCAGGTTTTAATGACTTAGAGTAATGCTGAGGTTGTGTCCGAACATCGAGCCTAACCCCTCATTCACTATATAGAGTGGGGACTATTTAGGGGACTGTAGAGTGAACTCAGCTAACTGACCGTTTGGACAGATAAGCACTACTTTTCACTCCCCGTTGGTCACCTGACTCAAGGTCCTGACCAAGAAAAAGTGAAAATAACATCAACATGTTAGCAGGATTCATCCACACTATCTACCCAGGTGCAACAATCAGACTCCTGTGCCATAGCCAGCAACCGAGTGGAATCGTCCACAGCAGGATAGAGTATAGAGCATGGGTATGAACATATCTGACATTGCCATCTTCTAAATCTTTTTTTTTAGCCAATGTACCATTTCTCCAACAAGTGGTAGTTTAATTTACCATTATTTTTATGTTTAAAAAGCTGAGGAATTTTTAACCTACATGTCTCATCAAATAATTTTGATGAGACATTTTTTAACATTTTATTAATAAATAAAACTAAAAGTTGTTGTGGTATAATCATGGGACCCTGAGATGTTCTTTATTTAAAGACTTCTTACCTGTATAGAGGGAAGTATAGAGGGAAATAACCTCCGAAGGACATTTGAATGACCCAGCTTTCCATCAGCATTCAAAGCGAAACTTAATATAAGTGCTGGTAATTGGTAGTCTAAGGGTTTAACAGGCAATTGAGTGATTATCCCCTTTTGGTTTGGGTCAGAAATCAACCCTTTCTAGCGTCCAAGCTACTGACCCAGTGGCAGTCTCATGGCCCTGTTCTTGTCCTTGAGTCAAGATGAACAGCTTTACAGCAGCCCAATGTGAGGCCTCTCAACCTATTCTCATTATGAGTGCGTATGAAATCGTACGAAAAGTTATGCACCGTAATTTCATATGTTTTGGACATTTTTTTCGTGGTATGCGCATGCACATCTGACGCACCATTCACGAATATAGAATATAAATTACAATTAGCCCTAACCCTGACCCTGACCCTAACCCTAAGATATGAAACAGTAGGCAACGTAGTTAGAGACATGAATAAGTGATTATTGCACTGTTTTTCCCAGTTTTACGTCCATCCGTGGATCGGCTTTTTTTTTTCTGTCTGCCAGCGCATGCGCACTGATGTGGTTTTTTGAGGAAAAACGTCCAAAACGTACGAAATAGTTTGCATAACTTTTCGAACCATTTCATACGCACTGATAATGAGAATATGTTGGGCCTCTTGTATTAAAAGCCAAACCCCTCGTGCTGGACTACCCAATGACGATAATAGAACAGTTTTTTTTACTAGGCACCCAAAGTGAATTGTAGAGGTGATGTTGTTTAATGGACATCTAGTGGTGGAAATTCCACAGGGATGTAAGTTCAAATGATGATTGTGTCTCACCTTATACCAGCCCAATTACATGTCTCACCTCATGTCCCGTCAATTAAATACATGTCATCTGGTTTATTATGGTTTCATTCAGCAATGGAACAGCAAACATTTTACCAAGGATGTTTTTCATATTCAGTGGATTGTGAATGTTAAACTTGACACCACACATCATTCCCATCCTGGCGTCAGCATGTTAAATTCAGTGTAAAAGTGCACAGGTAGAGCTGTAAGCATTAAATAGTATAGCTTCTTCATAAATTCTGACATGCAAAACGTTATGGAACATATCACTGCTTAGACCCTGATAGAGACACAAGGCATTGCTGATTTTAGAGTGGGTTTTGACCCTCAGAAAAGTTCTTTAATATATGTGCCTGAGAGCAGTCATAGCCAGTAAGGATATATTGATTCCTGCAGTCTTTCAGCTGAAGCAACATGCATCATTTGTCAATAAAGTAATGTGCCAGTATTTGTCAGTAAAGTAATAACCAGTGCCTAATATCTAATAGCTGCTGCAATGTCTTCTAAGACCAAGGAGGCCAATCTTCACCGTGTTTTTCTAAACAAATCAAACAACACATTATTTTCAATTTTGTGATTTTGTCTTGAAACATAAAATCCCATAAAACAAATCAGAATCTACAAAACACTCTGAAAAGGGAATTAGACAAATAGATGCTGAAGCAAAAAATTTCTAAAGTGCATTACAGTGTAATATGTGCACAGGTATGCACCATGATATTACACAATATACTGTTAAAAGTGTTTATCTAGGAAAAAAAAAACAGGGATACTTACATATGAGAAAAATCTGCTTGAAAAAAATGTTTGAAGGAATCAACATTATCCATGACATTATTAATGTGTGGAGGGAGATGATGGTATTCATGCTTGTGGGTTGGAACTTCTCAAATGTACAAGCAATATGATAGTCTCCTTAGTCAGGTAATCTGTTACACCATACTCATCAGGGCACGGCTTGAAGAAGCAGGATTGCTTAAGAGTTAACCACAAAATGGAAGCGAATTTTTTCGCTAAAAGGTCATGCAGGCGGAGCATGTGTCTTGCAAGTCAATGACTTGATGCAATCAAGTGGTTGTCTTCGATAGAATCTTAACTAATCAGACTGTATTGTCTCTATAAAGTGTTTTGACATGACATGTGAATTGGTGCTATATGATTAAAGTGAATTGAATAATGAGGGCAATTATTAACAAAACATTAAAATGAGACGCAGGAAGACACTTAACTGACATGTATGAAAGTAACATTTGGAGCAGAAATGCTACTGCATGCTAATATGCATTAGATAATGTGCAAGGCAGTGGTGGCTGTTGAAATATATATTTTTTTCATATATTTGTGCGTGTCGATTAAGTAAGTTGTGCAATTGCATTTAGCAGCATATATATATATATATTTTTGCATTTGAGCATACATTTGCAAATACCGATTTACAAATGAATAAATTACTAACAATTTTTATTTGAGTTTACGAATCCTATTCTCGGCTTGTCTGTAGCTGAGAGAAAGCGGCTTGATAAGCTGATCAGGAAGGAAAACTCTGTGATTAGATGCCCTCTGGACTCAGTGCAGGAGTTGGGAAACAAAACAATCCTAACTAAAATAACACCTCTGTTGGATAATGTCTCCCACCTCATGCATGAAGCTGTTGCAGAACTGGAGAGCTCCTTCAGTGACAGACTGCTGCACCCTGAGTGCACCAGGGTGCGTTATGACAGATCCTTCCTCCCAGCAGCTTTAAGACTTTACTGTATAACCTTCACTGTTCCCAACCTCAATAAGTTGCTACATTCATGCTGATTTTGCACAGTTTCTACCTTAGTCAGGTAAGTAAATATTTACAAATATCCATTACTATTAAAATGTCCATAGCTGTATATTGGTTATCCATTCTCCAGGCGCACAGTTTTTATATTGTTAAAAAACTTTACAGTACAGTATTTTATCTTTTATCTTTTAACACTTCACTATTATGTTATCATTATTATACATTTTTCTAAGGTCTATATTTGTGTGACCAATTTTTTTTATAATCTTTTTACTGCTGTAAACACAAGAATTCCCACATTGTGGGACAATAAAGGGATTTTCTATTCAATTCTATTCAATTCAACACATACAAAATCCAGACCTACACACAAACTAGTTAACACAGCTTTAAAATTTAGTTCAACCTATGCAGAAGTGACATAAATTAAATTTCTCTCGACACTTTCTTGGTATTAGTTAACTTTGGAATGCACATACAGCTAGACGTGCATGTAGAAGCTGTTATGTTAGGGTAGCTACTAGCAGTTACAGTGCCAGTCATAAATTGGCAAGTATCCAAAAGGAACAAGTGAAGTAGACTTCAAAAATGTTAATATCTGTCCGATTCTGAAATGGGATGTAATATTTTAAACCCAATTAATTTTATGATGAAATTAGGTTAGTGTTATTTCAGAGTTTTATTCTTAGAGTTTCAAAAATAATTTGTTAAACTCAACAACAGTAAGTTGCTTTTTGTTGTAGCTATCCAATCTTTGTCTCATTATGATTGTTTATTTTTATTTTTTTGCTCCTATGTTTGTTACAGAGTTTAGCCAAATGTATTATGCTTTGAAGCATATTCAAATTAGGTGATTTTTCTCACATAATTTAATTTCTCTTTGTGTCTTCTTTAGCTGCCTCAAATAAAATAATTTAAATGAAACCCATAAGCCAAGTTTAAAGGAAGCCCCTCCACATAAAGCTTGAATAATGGGATTTTTAGGATTAGCTTTAAAATATTCTTCTTTTTAAAATTTCTCTGAGCTACTAACCTCTGGAATTCATTATAATTCATATTGAAAGTAAAGGAAAAAGAAATAAACAAAGCAGTAAGCAAAAATTGGGAAGAAGCACTGAAAGGACCACTTTGCCATGTACAATACCTTGACATCAATGAAAACTAATTACTGGGATTCCTTCATCATGTTGTGCAAAGCTTTAGTAGTGACACTAGCATTTGCCTAAAGTTGCTGACATAAGCTGGGGAGAATTAATTTGTGAGAACATCTTTCAAAACATTTATGGTTGTAACCATGTCACATGATCAGCCCTGCTGCATTTAAAGTTTCCTTAAAGCTGGAAAAAACTTGTTTACTGGAGTAAATTTTGATAATAAAACAGGTCACAGAATACAACTTTGAATGTGGTAAATAGGTTGCACTTATATATCACTTTATTAGGATCCAAGTACCAGGACCCAATAGCACTCGACACTTAAACTGTAGCCAGTGTTAGATTTTAATCTAACATTCTAATGAATTTGAATATATAATATACTATCGCCTACAGTTTTTTGTTCACCATGTGGTTTTTAAATCAGTTTATTTATACTGTTGATACCAATTCAAAGAGAAGGTCGTCTCATAGTCAACAAGGCATTTAACATCTACTGTATAATTAACTGAATCTATTTGAGTCAAAATAAAATTATATTTAGCCCTATATATTAAAATCATATCATCAGAAATAACAGAGATTACCTTTTTTAAGGATAATAATGGGACAATGAAAAAAATAGCTATGTTAGTTACATCATCCCTTAAAGAAACAATATATTAAACAAAACATAATAAAAATAAAGCTTAATAGAATTGTGAAGACTGAACAGTTCATCTTTCCTTTATGGGGCATTAATGGAAACAAGAACTACAGACTAAAAGGAAATCAATGGGGGAATCAAGGTTATCAGGAACAAAAATTGCAGTGAGGAAAATGGTTCGAATAGTCCAGAAGGCTTGTGTCACTTTCCTGTTGAATGTAAACATTAATGTTAAAGACCACATGTGGGTGCAGGCTCCTATTGAACTCACATGCAGTCTTGAATATGCCCCTGTGTAGAGGGTCAGTGACATTACGTGCCATTTCAGACCAATAAATGAGATGCAAGGATGTTTTAAAAAAAAAAAAAACATTGCCACATCTGCCTCATTTCTGAATTCTGGACTAGGCAATCTCTTCCTGTTTAACTGAAATAAAAATAAAAATGTGTTTCTATCTTTTAATGTCAGTCAGCAGGAAGAGCTTATTAAGAAATAACTGTTGATAAATTTAATTCTAACACTGCAATAATGTTAGGGAGATGGTGATGCTTGCTTTGAAAACACATTTTTTGATTAATATTTATTTTTTATTTAGTTTATGTTAAGAGCATGATGTCATCTGTGATTTTATGGGGTACTTAGGATTGGGTAATCCTCAAAGGAAAAGTCTGGTCAGCAATAAATAATCAATGCATCATTATTTATACCTAAAAGTAATACGTTTGCGCTGATTTAATGAATTTAGCGTTAATCTGTGAAAAAATAAAAACAATAATTTTCATCTCGATCACTGAGCCCAAATATAGTAACAACTCACTCCTTACATCTTCCAGCAGTGATGTCACGGTGCGGTAAGCCTAGCGCCATTCTCCCCACTTTACAAGCAAGATCAATTGTAACAACTAGACACATCTGCTATCAACAACAATTATTGAAGATTTTGAGAGGACTTCACCATTGAAATTCACGAGAGCTATAGTTAAACTGACAATGCCCACGTGCATGGCAGTATGATGTTGTGATACATCAGGTAAAAGTATTAAGAAAATTAGTTATTTCACCTTTCCGATTCATGATCCACAATGGGTTTGTCATTGGATTGTTTACTTGAAGAGGGAGGATTTGCCACCGAACGTCTGGTAAGAGAAAAAACATGTCATATGTAGCCAACATTTGGAAGAAGAATGTTTTCAAGATGACTTGGATAATAGCACATTGTGACAAACACCAGATAGAGCATTGGGACTTGATCAACAGCCGATATCGCACTGTGACGTTACAAACTGATGAGTGGCAGTAGTGTTCTTTGACAAACATGGATGCATAGTAAAGCACATTCAAATGAAAATTACTCTTAATTACAAAGACTAAGAAGTTTGAATTCTGAATATGACCGAACTTCTCCTGTAATTTCCATTTAGTTCTTGCATTTTTTTTTTATTTTTTAAATAAAATTATATTTTCAGCTCTGTCTTACTGTAGTCTTGCCTTTTTCTCTCCATTTTTGTATATTTCAACTTTGAACAAAATGTTCAGGAACACAAAATTACTTGTTGGAAGATATTTTACATAATTCAAAGACAGTCTTGTAAGAGTAATTAAAGAGTTAAAATTTCAAAGAAAATAAAAATAAAACTTTGAAGCTGCAGGATCATCAACTACTTGTTTGTTTGTAATATTTTTATAATACTTTGATGTGGAAAGATGGTTTTAAATCTAAAATAGGTTTGAAATTCTACCCCTAAACAAAACACTGACAATTTTGAAAACCCAAATTTTAGCGTCAGATTCTCAGATACCAGAGTTTTGCGATTCTTAGATCACTAAAAAAGAGATAGAGTACAGTATGTTCACAAGAGTCAATTATATGCAGTTCTCTTTCTTTGGTGGGTAGCCCCCTAAAAGTGACAAAAAATTGACACACATGTTGAAACAGCTCCACAAGCAAGCAGGAGTTTCTGTGGAAAGCAAGCCAAACATACATTCATGTGTGTGATATATCGTGCCCTTATGGTACAGAATCTGCACTTGTTCAATGTAAAAATCCCTGTGGAGAGTAGTATATGTGTTTATGTTTTAAATAAACCTTATGAGTCAGACTCTTATGAGTTTTAACAGCAAACGTTAATGCAGAATTCTGATTGCATACATTAGCACTGACCCTGGTTATTGTGGAGGTTAAGATAAGTTCATAATAGACATGCTTGTTTATTATGAGCTTCAAAGTCAATGACATAATTTAAGCAACTTTCAAGTATAGTTACATGCTCGTCCAGGTGAATTGAAAGCTGTAGGTGAAATACTCAATGCAACCTGCTGGGCTTTCTAAACTGTGTGTAGGCTTAGACTAACCTGACTCTGTAAATTACCTTCGGGTGACGTGTATTCTGAACTTGCCCCAAGTCCCAAATATACTGTACTGAACTGAATCAAGTTATAATGAACCCTGTTTTATCTCGCTGCATCTCTTTCCCCTCATCTAGATATTAGGTGTTAAAATAAAGTTCTACTCTCCATGGTTGCCCTTTGTTTTATCAAAATGAAGATGTATCAAAGCCAAAATGTATCTACAACTGGCTCTCTTTGACTACAAATTATTCCTTTGCATTTTATAATTATTTGAATTCATGAGTGGAATTGAAAAAATTCTTTATGAATAAATTTTATATGATAATTCAATTATTTATTTTTTTTTATCATGTTTCTCTTTGCCATTGCACCTGTATTAAGCTGGGACTTTTTATTATTATTCAAACCTGTATACTGTTATTATTACCTCCTCAGCTCTCTTGTGGTTCTGCACCAAGGTAAGTAAAAGATTTTACCACTTTTGTAATAGCTGTTATATTTTTTGTCCAAGGTTAAAATTATGCTAAATGCCTTTCCATAAGTTTTGATTTCCTACCTTACCCTATCTCTCTAATTACATAATAGGCCTGCTCAAACAAAAAATGATGTTTTTTCTATTATAAACTGTGTTTTTACTCTCATAGAATATCAGTTGCTTGAGGCAAGGTTTAGTTTAAAAATAAACATTTCTTTCTTCTATCTGAAATCAAATAGTGAAAACATTTAAACCAACAATGCAAAGCCTGATTATGGTTTTAGCTCATTTATATCTTTTCACTCTAATTGCAAAAGATATAATCCAACCCTATAACACCTCATTTTGCAAAACAATCTTACCAAGTGGGAAAACTGTGCAACCCTTTGCATATGTCCTTTGTTCAACCCCCCACTTTATACACTACAGATTCGATGTAAGGTTTAGTACAGCTTGCAAGATGAAAAGATCTGTAAGAGCAATATAAACTGATGAAACTGGCCTTAGAAAAGAAAATCAAAATAAGAAGATGAATATTAATGGTGGACATTAGCATTGCTGTGACATTATGAGGATGTATATTTGTCATGTCACATCCATCACATGTGACATGACAGTTGATGGATTACCTTTTTGATGCTTTATGATCACCTCACATTTAAATAATCCCACTACAAACATATAGACAGTTAAAACTTTATTTGAAACATGCCGCACAAGTTTGATTTTTTTTTTTCAAACATTGTATGAAATTTAAAATTTTGGCTCTTAAAAGGATAGCAATATAGCCTATGTTAATCATTTTTTATGCATATATAACAAAGAGCTCATTTAATCTTTAAACCAATTTTCCTTAATTCAGGTCAGATTTTGCATTCAATATCTCCTCAAAGTTTTTAGGCTTTCATATTAAAGCTTCTTCATACGTCATAGAAACAAGGCATTATGTTCTTGCAGCCTTGCTTTTAGAGTTCTTGCAGCTTACATATTTTGGACAAAACATTTTTTTTTTCTTTTGGTTTCTGACAACTATTATAGTTATTTCACAAAAAATGTAAGTTTGTTGCAAGTACTACAATATTTTATATTTTCAGGTGTGGCTATGGGGACCTCGTATGAAAACTGGACTAATGCTTTTTTGTGAAGTATGAAATAATCTTTGCCAGAGTTGTGTTACTGTTCTTGGTACTTCAGGCAAAACTATAAAAAAAATAAATCTTGTCAATCTTCAAGCACAGGAGTTGAAGTAAATAGTTTCCTTTCAGTTACAGTTTAAGCAATGAAGCAATGAAACAGCAATGAAGATTCAAGCCACTTAGTTTTTGGGACACACTCCTAAAATGAACTAAAAAGGTTAAAATACACAATGAAAGTTTTACAATAAACTGCACAACAAAAAGCTGAAAAAGTACCAAGCATAGAGAGTTTAAACCTGTATCCCTAGATAACATATGCAATAAATTTTTTAGGCCTTTCAAGTTACGTAACAATATTTATTTGGTAAGAGTGCTTTTTTTTTTTTTTTTCCACAGTTCAGCCTTAAGGCTTAAAGATTCCTAAACTGTTTTTTTATTCATTGTGTTGTGATTCTGGTAATCTCTTCTTGCTAAATTAAAAAGTAATTTTAATTCAGCTGACTCTTTGTTTCAACTTGTCATCATCCAATAGAATCTAAATTAGAAAATGAATTTCTGTATCTGCACCTCAGGGCAATATTCATCATATAAACAACAATTACGGTGCTATAAACTAAGAAATGTCCTCCCCAATTTCCCCAGTCCTTACATTATTGGAATAACAGCTGTGGACCAAAGCATCATTTGACAAAGGTGTCCAGTATGTCAGTCTGGAGCTCACTCTTTTTTAAAATACAATAAATACAAGAAGAATCCCATGATAATTAGAAAGAATAAGCTGTCCTCTTTTCTTCTTAATATAGAGTGCATCACCCTGAGAATCAGGATCAGATTTATGTCCATGTAGGTTTGCGCTTACAAGGAATTCTGCTTGGTGTTGATGACGCAGACAGATATAATATACAGAATCCATAGCTATATACAAAATAAAACATACAATATACAATATATAGTTTATAGCCATAAACTATATACACAGTAGTCTGTGCGTTAATGTAACACAGAAATTCTGGAGATCCTATGTTTGTGTAGCTTGTAGGTCCTGAATGACGGAGGGAGAGAAGCAGCATCAGGTTTTGGTCCTGATGGACCACAGCATCCTGCCAGAGGGAAGTGTCTAAACTAGTTTGTGGCTGGGGTGTGAGGGATCAGCAACAATCTTCCCTGCATGCCTCAGAGTCCTGGAGGCGTACAGATCCTGGAAAGATAGAAGATTGCAGCCATCAGAGATGATGACGAGTTAAATAACATTGAATAACATACAAAAATACAGCATAGTTGCTGTCACATCTGTTAAACTGTCATAGACCAAAACGTAGAATGTGACCCTCTAAAGAGCATACTGCAAGTACGAACAGCATTCATCAGCTAGCCTGAGATGTTAAACGACAGCAGAATTAGTGTGTGCTTTTTTTTTTTTTTGCTTGTTTGTTTTTTTAGCTGCTGTATGGAAATATATGGAAAAATGTGGATACATATAATAAACAGGTCTCTCCCATCCTGGTTTCACACTGGTGGTACTCATTTTAAATGGTAATAGTTTGCATTTCTGTTTTTGGCTGTCCTCATCCCTTATCTGTGGGCACAGGAGCTGAGGATTCTCACTGAATGAATAAGCTCAATAAACCTGTCACAGCTCAGACTTGTTGACTTTTTATTGACTTAGGTTATTGGGATCAATCCTTTTTATTAGCTTCAGTTGGGCTCTGCTTTACCCACACATGATAAGAACCAATGTCACCTTAAATGATTGTTTTACCTCACAGTTGACTTAACCTGTATCACATTAAAAGTAAAGGGAGCTGTGCAGATATCTTTTTTGGGGATTTTCAATGATGTGAAAAAGTTTTTCCTCCCTAGATTTTGTCCTTTTTTTGTGTGTCACACTAATGTGAGCCATATCATCAAACACATTTTGACCACAAAGATAATGTGAGTAAATACCAAAGGAAGTTTTTAAATAGTGATTTATCATACTCAAGGGAAGTTTACTTTGGAATGAAAATGTTATTTAAAACAGCCAGGCCCTATTTACTAATAACTGCCTCCTAAACTGAACACACTAACCTTGTCACTCTTGGCTGGACGCATTTACAATAACTTGCAAAAAACCTTTTACATCTTTTTGGAACAACTATAGCCCAATATTCTTTGAAGAATTTCAGTGAAGTTTTTTGACAGGAACAGCTTCTTCAATTCCATTCCTAAAACCTTACTTAGATATAAGTCCAGACTTTGGATAAGCACTTGTTGCGTAACCAATGTATGTCTACTTTTGTACACACCAGCTAGGTATTATTATGTCTAACAGAAAGCAGACTCTATGGTTCCATCACTTTTAGAAAGTTTTCTAGGTCATCAAACCTGTCAGTGACAGTCAGTGACCAATGTAGTGGTTGAGTTTTCCTTCTGAAATGCGGAGTGGAGGAGAGAAGACATTCGCTGGCCGGTGTCTGAGCTAAAACAGTCCTTCTAGGGCTAAATTAAAGCAGCTTTTTTTTTTTAAAGCAAGCTTAAGACCTCTTAAGACACTTAATATTTCATCAACATTATTTTTCTATCTTCCATTTGTAGTGGAAAAAGCTTGTCTCCATGGCTTTCTTCTCTGTTGCTCACATATACAATTAGCCTCTGATTGGATTTTATGAAATTTGTGCTGTGAAATCCACTAGTTCAGAATTTTCAACTGAAACATTTAATCAGGTTAATCAGTGTGTGAGTGTGTGTGTGAATGGGTGAATGAATGTAGTGTAAAGCGCCTTGGTCAAGTCTCCTAACTTGAATAAAGGCGCTATATAAGTGCATGCCATTTACCATTTTACCATTTAATCAGGATTAATTGATCATTGATCGTCAACTAATTAAAAAAATTAATTAATCGTTAACTAGAGTATTAAGAGTGTAAAACACGCTTTTAGTTGACACAGCAACCTACTCAAAGCAGTAATATCAACAAAAATAAATAATACAAAATACAAAATCCATAAATATTTTGCATTTAAGATTTTTTTTTTTTAGTTTTCATCTGTCAATATGCTTTATGAAAAATTGCACAAGTGGAAAAGTTTTAGTGGAAAAGTTTTAGTTTTATCTTTAAGGGACCGTTGGCTATCCAATTATTAATCACTTAATCGAAAAATCCATCAACAGATCAATCGATTTGCAAAATAAGCGACATTTGCAGCTCTTGTTCAATGTGAACGCACCTTTAGATGGGCAGGGTTACAAAAGGTGGTTGTTATATGCAATTAACATCTAACTTAATTACAAGGGAGAGGTTGGCAGTGCTGTGTGCAAAATATTACATTTTCTGGTTGTACCAAAGCTTTACCTGCTTTTAGTGAAACATCTGATAAACAGTAAATACCTTAAGTACTTACATGATTTTTTTTAAGACATAGTAGATTTAGGTTTTAAGTAATATTTATCTAATTATTTAAAGTGAATGGAAGCAGTATCACTATTTTGAAAGTATAACTAGAGCCCCAACCTGAGGTAAATCTCCATCTGTGGATGGAGCTCAGGTTTTGGTTAATGAGAAGGAGATCTTGCAACCTTAAACACTTAAACACAAGTAAAAATATGTGTGGAATACTGTGAGCAGTGATAAATCGAATTGATGGATTGCCATTTGTTCAATTATCATCTGTCATCTGCAATTTTTTTATTAATAATAAGGTTGAGACATGAATTTTTAAAAAATTTGTCAGGCCAAAGGTACCATTTTAAATGTTCATCAAAACAAAATAAGGAAAAAAAGGGCTTCTCATTAAGTGGCCAAGTGATCGTTACAAAGATGTGGCATGACATTAGAGATTTGAAAAATGGCATATGAATAGATTTAAAAACATCTGGAACATCCGGAAATTTGGTTTCCTGTGCAAAAAAAATGCACAGTACATTGGTACAAGCACCTCATACTACAGTAGGTTCAGAGCATGATGGAAGAAAGTGATTATACAGAAGGGGCTTGCTTTGCAGCTAATGTGTTGGAAATCTTGCAGTAATTCTCTTAGCCATGAACTCCTTAATATAGGACTGATAGATTCAAAGATTCAGTGCCGGAAAAGGAATGCCAGATTATGTAATGCAATAACTTTATATTCAATGCCCTCTTCAGTAGGGGTGGTAAATATCATATTTAATGAAAATACTTTCAGACTGTTATATATTGTTCTGTGGACACACACCCAACTTGCTGTGTGTAAGTACAACATTTTAGTGAAGTGATTCTTTGCCTTCTGTGATTGTTCCTTTGGGAATAGTTTAAAGATATTAGCTTTTTTAGGCTTATGAAACAATAGAGTTAGTAACTGGCATACACAGGGAAACTTATTTAAGGACTCTGGTCATATTTTGACAAACTAATGAGAAAACACTTAAATATCATCTTTATATTAACGTTTTAACCCTAACTGAAAAAAAGTTTGTTCAAGCTCGTTAACAGCTTAAGATATGTTGGCATGGGTTACAATGTGGTCACCAATTACTGCTTGTTAGCTTGCTTTATGCCACAGTAAACATGTGTAATTATCAAAAATCATGAAATACCTAAACTATTTACCTTTCGAGGCTCACCTCAACTTTGTGTACCCTGCTGTTAAGGTGGGATGTGTCCAAAGGTAAAAAAAGCTTAGTATGCTTAGCCACCAGCAAAAAAGTTAATGTCTTTTCCTCTCAGATCTCAAAGTTTCCTGTAAACTCTGAGGATTACATGTCCCTGTGGGAGTGTGTTCTGATGGTCTCGTGAGAGGTGGGGCTACAGCAGTTGGAGAGGAGAGCACAGCGGAGCAAAACTGCCTCTTCCTATAGCAATGCTCAAAGTTAACTAGACTGAACATATTTAGAATAAATACCATGTATAATGGCACTGAGTCACAGTTTTTAAAAGCAGGCCAAAATGGGTCATCCACAGTATAATGATCCCCAGCAAAGCAAATTATCTGCAATACTTGCAAAACACTAAAGATGTGGTGGTTATGCAGGCAAAAACCTAATGTGTGTGTGTGTGTGTGTGTGTGTG
>NW_015150706.1:28938-37539 GCF_000732505.1 Cyprinodon variegatus
CGATTCATTTTGTTTGGATTTGGCTGATCCTTGCGATAAATGTTTGGTTCTCGCCTAAGTTTAAAAAAAAAAAAGTTTTGTTTCACTAAAGATGAGGACCAAATATGTAACATACACCAAGCTAATCAACAAAAAGTAAGTCAAGACCACAGGTTTCAGCTGGCAGACTCGGACTCAGATATAATGAAACACAATGATTGGAAACCTCTTGTAAGGCATTTATCTGGTACGGTGGCTCTACAGCGATCAACAAGGGGTGATCTAAAGATGGTTGGCTGATTCATGGTTGTGATTTATGATCATAGACTTCTAGGCTTAGGTGTGCTTTTCTACATCTCAGTTTGGATATATGAAAGTTCATCATAAAACAATATGAGTTGGTAACAGAAAAACTGAATGAGACAGGATCTGCAAAATCTGAGAATGATGGAGTAAGAGATAACCACCTGTTTAATGTTAATTTATTATGTTGTTATTTTTCACGTTTTTTTGTTTTGGCAGCTCCAAATTTTGTGGTAATTATCATTTTTAGTATGTAATCATTTGAGATAAAAACAAAATAATAATAATAAGTAGCATTATTAGATTATAGCAGAATAACCATAGTAACTGACCTCAGTAGCCAGCCAGACACACCTAGACTTATCAGCCTGTCCAGTAATGAAAGACAGAAAACAGAGGAGCTGGCTGAAGTTAACAGAATGAGTATTTGTTGCACTTTTTTAAAGAGTTGAGAAACTGTCTCCTCAGGCATAGGCTACAGTAAATCTTCTTGGATAAGTGTTTGTATCGACTATCTTATTTTATTTTTTCTCAGGTTAATTAGCTTCTCTAGGTGTGGCCAAGAACTTGCAGGTAAAGTCAAATACAGGGCTATAGTTTTAACAAAAATCACCTTTTCGTGTGTGTCATCCTGCCTAGATTATTCAGACATCTGTTATTACAAAATGTATGGTTGTATTGGGTCAAGAGTTGGACACTGGACTGGTTCTACAACTGCATCTGCACTTCAGGGTTTAAACTAGCATATAAAAATCTAAATGTAAATTGAACAGCACAATAGCAGCACACAAAGTAATTGGTCATATTTCTGTTTTTCATATCAACTATAATAGGGCTGATGGAGGATAACAAGACAGTGGTCAATGGGTCCTTGTGGGGCTGTTCAGGATGTTAACTCCTACATTTATCAGTACAGGTAATATCAGATCTTTGAATGGCAGCCGAGCATGTCGAGGGAAAGAGCAGGCACCTCTTCCAAATTGACTTTTCAGTCTCAAGCCTCAAAGATTGATCTATGCCACAGCCTGCCAAGACCTTGGTGGGGTGATTGTAAAAATAGATTGGATTTATTCTTTCATGAAAAAAAACAACAAAAAAACACAATGGGTTTTGGGGAAAAGACAATAATTAAAATAAAGAGAAAGGGAGGGGGAGAGGGTACTTTTATAGATTACTTCCAAAAGTGTTTACACACACAGAGAGAGAGAGGCCCACACTTGCTGTCAAAATGTATGGTGCATATATTTTCCCTGAATCATTCAATTTTTTGTTACTTTTAAGTTATTAATACAAAATGCATATATACATATATACGTTCAAATGTGTGGACTAATTATCCATTACCTCTGTTTGAGTTATTATAACAAATTTCTTAAAAATTAAAAAATCATCTGCACAGAGTTGTAAGGGCATATGTGGGTTATCCCTTGGTATTCTGACTGTGCCCCAGTCAGTGGTTATTTTAAATTAGGCTTGACAAGATTTTGTGTTTGCATGTTTGTTTATAATGTGTTTTTATGTGTTGCCATGTTGAAGTGACCTTACTGAGTTATACTCAGGCAGGCACATCTTGTACTGCGATGTGCCTTTCAAACCAAAAACACATCTATGTCAAGTTTCTCTCTAAAACCCTAGCAGCATTATTTGTTACCCAGTCTGCAGGATCAAGAAATTCATTTAGCAGAATGTGGTTGATAACTTAAGTAGATAAAAGGATGTCAAAGTGCAAGATATGTCCAAATCTAAAGAAAGCTTTAGTACAAAATATATATCTGTGTAAGCGGCAACTGAAAAGGCAATGGTACAAAGGAGATTTGCAAAAAGAATAATGGACTTGGGCATGCAGGTGGCACAGTGGTTAGCGTGCATGACCCATGTATAGAGGCCTTAGTCCTGGATGCGGTCGACCGAGGTTCGAATCCAATCTGTGGTCCTTTGCTGCATGTCTCTTACTCTCTCTAATACTTCCTTTCCTGTCAGCCTACTGTTGTAAAAACAAGCCACTAGTGCTGCATTAACTCAAAAAAAAAAAGATGCATGGAATTGCGTATTACATGTTCTGGACTTTTTAAATATGTCTGTAATTTTTTGTCGACGATTATTTTTAACTTTTGTTTTATTGAATTGAGTTTAACAAAATTATACTTTTCCACATTAATCTACAGTATTTATGTCAACTGTATGTGTATCTATGTGTACCACCTAAACACTAAACCAGAATTCTGGTATATGTACTGTAAAATACAACTTGGGAATGCATAAAACTATGACAATGAAGGAGATTATTGAGTATGCAAGAAACAAAAAAATCTTTATAAATGTAGTTATAGTAAAAGCATTGCAACAAAGAAAAAACTAATCTCAAAGTAAAACAGATCATGCATTTAGCAGCTATCAGTAGGATTTTTCTTTTCCAGATAGTTAAACATTCTTGGTTTCTGGAATAAAATTTTTGCCAGACTCACATTCTGGATTTCTGATCCCTTAAACATAATTGCCTTGAAATTAAATCAATAAGAAATTCATTAGACTCACAAGCAGCATTTAGACAAACCATTTAATTATGTTCTGGAAATGAGGCATAGAAGACTTGTTAAACGGGACCTTGTCTTATCATTTCTCTTCAATTACATCAGTGATTCAGCTACCGTAATCTATTTTGCACATTCCAAATCTAATGGAGCTTATAAAATCTGTACATTTCATGTGGTGTCAGGTGAAAGCACAATCTGCAAAGCTGATCTGATTAACCCGGATTATATAGTACTGGAAATTGTGATAACATTTAGTCTTCAAAAGGGAAGAGCTACGGATTATTTCAATGAGTTCTAGCAGCAAAAGGGATCATTTGAATGACTATCTTTCTTCTATCTTAACATGTCCCCTTGTATTTTGTACTTTTGAGATTGCACTGAAACATATATATATATTTTTGCTTAAAGGTCATTCACAACTGTTAACGTTCTAAAAGTATACAAAATACATTCTTTTTGGACTTAACCAAAACCCAGTTTTGCTCAGCATTGCTAAACCCCGCTAAGTGTAGCAGCTATCAACCTAATTTACATTGTTTACGCTCCACTGCTGTGCAAAGTCCACAGGAGTTGTTATAAGTATGTGCAGTTTGCACATTAAAAGCCAGTAAACAACACGGAAGTCAGACCATAACAGCTCCTCTGATGGGTTTCTTAAATGGTTCGGGGTGACTTACATAGTATTCACTCATCTAATTTTAATCAATGATAGCATTTACATTTTTGATGGGTTGATATCACTGATACATTCTGTTGTACATTGAAATAAACTGTTAAACTAAAAATAATTGTCCTTCAAAGGCGATAGTTTAGTGATGTAAGGAAGATAGTCGTTTATTCTACTTCCATGTGAAATTCCCTGTCACTGTCTTTTCTTTGTTCACCCATAGAAAAGGGGGTAATCGCTGTTATTGGGGTCAAAACTTTATTGTAAATAAAAAATGTTGTGAATCCCTTGATTAGATGAAGCTAGCAAATTTAATGGGAAAAAAAACTGTCCAAACACAACAAATGTTATATAGATACTCATAATACTGTAACAGTAACATATCTAAAAAAGGAGAGGCTAATGTTAATTGAAACAAAAGATAACATTTTGCATTAGCAAATGTTATAATACATTAAAAAAATTACTACAATGGGTGAAAAACGATTTGTTTGAAGCGGTCTGAGTAAAAAAAAAGAAACTACAGCAAGATTTCAGCACAAAATGAATGTTCTTACAGAATGGTCGCTTTCTGTCTGGCCACTGTTAGTCAACTCTTTTAGCGAGTTTGGCCAATCAGCATCAAGCAGCTAGCTTCACAACCCACCACTGGCCTACCCCTGCTCCCATTGGAGGTTTAATGCAACTGGAAGAGATGGATTTTTTGTTTTCTGGACCCTATTTTCTTAATGGTTGCTTCAATATACTGAGGCTCAAGCCTCAACAGAGATTTTACATGGAGACTGACAGGTCGAGTCCTGCTGCTCCAGAGTGGGGTCAACAGCTGATTAATGTACATGATACTCACAAAATCAAGTGCATTTTAGCACACATTTAATGCAGTTTAATAACTACAATTATGAAGTTTAACGATGCAGATTTTACCAATTATTTCAGAAAATTTAAAGGGGAGGTTTAGCCTTCCTAATATTCAATGAAAATTCGCACCTGCTACATCATTTTAGCCATTTATTTTCCCTCCTTCTATTAAGGTTTAAACAAGCAGCCCTCTAATGAGGTCTGGTTGAACTGTGAAAACATCTGACAGAAAGCTCCTAATCTCAGAAGACCATTCTAAAAGTGTCAGGGCATCTTTGCATACAGATGATGATTTCTTTTTCTATCCTATCAGTTTATAATTTAAAGGATAGATTTGTATGTTTTTACTGTCAACTGTGACTTCATTTGCATTCTGAACAAGACTACACACCTGTTCTGTCTCTAATTCTCCTGACCTACAGGCAAGACAAAACAACCTCTCCATACTGAGGCGTTATTCACAATCAACAGGCTTAGAACAGCAGTTGAAGTAGAGCAAAGACTGTCAATCTTTTCCAATCAGGATTTTTTTCTTTAACTCCTGAAGTTGATGCCACTTCAGAGGCAACAACAAAGGTATTCACTCGCCTTTGCAGAATTACAGATTGCAGCTTAGACGCTATGGAGAAGCTAATAAATGTATTTGTCATATCTGTAATGGCACACTATGTCACCACGACACCTTGGCTTGAGATTTATGGTAATTCTGACTGCAGGGAAGCAATTGCATTCTGTTGTAGGTTTTTTCGAGTGTCTGCATGCCTAGCCGTGCTGATGAGGTTCCTTGAAAAAGTATTAAATAACTGCCACTGAAGTACTTCAAGAGCCAAATAATTGAAAAAGTAAGAAGAGCCTTGTAATAAATTATAGCTTACGGTAATATACAGAGTTTAGAAACTGATACGGTGATACACAATCATGAAAATTTTATTAAACTAGTGGAGTTACGTATGAGATTAGTTACTCTCAGTAAAAAAAAAGCTCCCATAGAGAAAAGAAGTTTGCTTTTATAAAAATATTTTTTTTCTCATTTTTGGTTATATCCTTAATTGTTTTAAATGTTAGGTACGTTCCTTCAGTGTGCAGATACGTGTTTCCAATAGAAATGTGGTGGGCACATTTACATAAATTACAATGTATCGGTATATATTCCACTCTACAGTATACCCGCCAGTAAGACCTTTTATTTGTGAGTAGAGTGGTTGAGTTCAGAAATTTTTTGGACGGTTGTAACAATCCTCCTTGCATTGTGTTGATAAAGTCTCTCTTTGAAGGCCTGACAGCACAAATGCCATGGTTGTTTGGACACATGATGGGGCCTTCTACTAATTTATGACAATTTGTATATATACATATATATATAAATATGTATATATATACAATAAATATTTAAACACCCTGCCATAACTGACTACATATTAACTTAGGGTTTCTCTTTCATTTGCATGCTCCAACTTACCTTTCCTGTAATAACAGCTCTAGCTCTGTTATGGTTTTGGTTTTTGTTCAAGTTTTATCTCTGAGTTTTTATTGGTCTTATTTTGATTATTGTGTTCTAGCTATTTTTTGATTGTATTTGAGTTCTTAGATATTTCCTGTTTGCCCTCTTGTGTCAGTCTCCTTTTCCCTAGCTTCCTTTTTGCCTCTGTTCACACCTGTTCCCAATCTGCTAATTAGCCTGGTCTCTGTTTCTCTCTCCCATTTATTCTCCTCCTGCTCAGTCACTCTTTGCTGGTTTGTCGTCATTACTTTGCCCCCTTCTTGTTGTGAGTATACAGTATATGGATTTATGTTTTGGATTTTTACTTCCGTTGAACTTTTGGTTAAACAAACCTTCAAGTAACAACCTTAAGCTTTTGTGCCTGCCAAACCTCCACCCCTACTGTGACAAGCTCCAGTGGTGTGAAATACATGGACCTCCTCTGGCCTTTTTTCATGGTGACTCATTGAATCGAACTCCACTGATGACAGCTTTTTATATACTCGACTTTGAGTGAACCTACTCAGAGTTGATTGAACTAACTCACACCAGCCGTTTTTAAACTGAAACTTTGGAGTTTCCAACCTCAGGCTAGATCAAGAAGCCCAAGTCAAGGATTTGACTCTGAGTTTGTTGAAACTACTTTGTAAAACAGACCCAAAACACAACCTGTATGGAATAGACAGTTATCTTGACACAACCTGATGTCAAACTAGAGCACAGTTAAGGGAACTGTTGAAAAGCGTTACTTGTAAATAATCTGCCTGTAATGGTTCAGTGATTTACCAAAACTGAGGAGCTCAAAGCGCTTCACACTATTCAGTCATTGACCCATTAACACAATAGGGGGGGTATTCATTATAGCTGCAGCTGCCCCTGGGCAGACTGACAGTGGTGGGACTGTAATACAATCAGTGCTACAACCACCCTCTGACCACCAACAGCAGGCAAAGCAGGTAAAGACATGAAGACATATACAGAACAGGGACTGGAACAGGCAAGTTACAAGTTACATGATAAAACCCTATATCCTTACTCAGGGGAAACATATAAGTTTTGTTTTTATTTTTAGATTTATAATAATTGTAAGCTTTCTTTTTTAAACAAAATAAAATGAAACAGACTTCTAGAAGATTTAAAATAAAGCAAGCAAAAACCTTTTTACATTTTATACAATAGGAAATCCCAGCACTAATTTGTTATATAGCACTTTTCTAGGTGTCAGTAAAAGACTAAATTGTTATATATATTATAAGGCAAGTGTGGTCAATAGTGGATGATGGGATGCTGCATTGGATGCACTAGCAATATTTTTTTTATCATTTTTAATGTTTTTATGCACAAATGTTTAATAAGTGATGTACAGCGCTATAACTATCTGTATATTTACTCTATATCGAAATAAGCTCTAGAAGTTAAACTTCAGTAAAGTGCATGCTTTCCTTTGAAAAGGCCCTATAACAGGTCCCTGATAAAACTCAATAAAGAGACAGAGTTTAGACTTGTGGTCATGTGCACTATACGTATTCCGTAGCTATAGGTTTTAGAATTTTAAGAGCTCTTCTTAAATCTTAAATCTTGGTCATGTTAGTGCCTTTTTTATTTCGGAAATCTCATCATCAAGATTATAATTCATTTATATCAAGAGGCATGGTTTTACAAATAGATTTCTTTATCTCAGATTTGCACTCTAAACTCAAATAGGAAAGCAAAACTATGAAAGAAATAGATGAAAAATGCAGATGAAAAAGTTAAATCCATCAAACAATATATTGAGGTTAGATATATGGGTAAAATATCGATTGCTATTTCTTTTATAACTGTACGTAAGCAAGAGGCACAGGTGGGTGTGTAAAAGTTTCAAGATGACTAGTTATTAATTTCTTTGTTTTTTTAGAAGTTAATCACTTATTATAGTTGGGTTAATTCCTTTTGCCAAGAGTTCTAAAACAAAAATTCAGAGTATTCAAGAGATAAGGAAGAGAGACGTATTAGCTTTAGATTTCTCGGGGGAAGCTACTGTATGCAGCTCCGGCAAAACTAAAGATGTATGTGCGAAAGGCAGAAGGTGCCGTCTTGCCGCAGGGTTCAGATGAACTTTAAAAACATACTTGATCAGCAATTCCCTCTGTGAGCCCACGCATACCTCGCACTTCAAAAGGCACCTCGTGAAGTTTCAGGGCAAGAAACGCAGTCAGTAACAAACACTGACGCTTCAGCAGAAATTGTTTACTTTAACACGAGACTTCAGATAATTGTCATAAATTAGCTGCCCTTAAGTGGCTGATCCTTGATCTGAGGTTGGTAAAGAATTTTAGGTCTTCAGTGAGACACATGACATATGAGCATGATCTACATGCTCACTCTCTTATGTTTACCCTTATTAGTCATCCAGCCCATAAAACAATTAGCTGCAGAGAAATTTCTGGGTTCTCCTCTCTCATGAAAACAAAATCGTCAGGCCAAATATAAAAAAAAAACCAATAGATCATTTGAACAGGCTTTGTCGATGGATATTTCCATCTCTCGCTTCTCTGATTCTTCAAGCAATTCTTGTTCAATTAACCAGTTTATTAGAAATGTTCATATACATCTATGGATGTATCTCAAATGAAAAACCAAAGGAAATGTAAGATTTTTTTTTTTTACCAACAGTTTAACTGACTTCAAAAAAATGGAATTGACTTCTAAGAATGGATTGTTTCGTAGTCTACAAGGAAAAGAGAGCAAAGCTGTGATCATTATTGCTGCAGTAAAATATTTTGTTAAGAAATATGGCA
>NW_015150706.1:37826-39987 GCF_000732505.1 Cyprinodon variegatus
TTTCCAATTTATCAAAGCAAAAAAAAAAACAACAAGCATCTCTCTAGCTTGTAATGAAAGAACAGAGCATCCAGAGCGTTGAAAGGTCAAGCAACTTGACCAGCATTTGACCCAGCATGCATATTTCGACATTTAAGCATTTTTGATTAACAAAACGTGTTAAGTGTGAATGCAGCATAAAGCATTCTGGACCTTACATGCGTCAATTAAGGTCAGTGTCCATGTTTAACAATAAGAAAGAGACTGCGTTGAATGCAAAAATAGTCCTGATCTATATCGGTGAAGATTCTTAGTCATTCAGGTCATAATCGTTCCAACAAAGCAAAAAACAATAAAAAATCCACTGGACTTTGTTTCCAAGTTTGAACATGTTTACTTCCCACCCAGGAGGCTTTTTCAATTCAAAATGTCAGAATTAGCGTTGAGTTTGAAGCTTTATATAGTAGCCCAAAAACTTGTTTTGGCTTAGAAACAATTTTGAATTATTAAGAGTCCATATAAGCATGGAATGTCCTCCCCTGGATATAATCTAAAATAAACTGAACAGTTAATTACCTTGTCTTTGTCGAGTTGTTTGAGGTAGTGATGAGGTAGGTGATATTCTTTTTGCAGGCTTTGATTGGATCTCTTTTCAAAGATTCATACGTGTTGGTGTCACTCAGTAGAGTGAGAATTTTGTCCTGGTAGTCCCATGCAGGGGACAAAACATCTCGCCTGGGCAGCCAGGCCAACACTTGCCCCTAAAGACACTTGCCCCTAAAGATATTTTTTAGATGTTTATTATTAATATAATAATAAACATCTAAAAAATATATATCAATATATTTAAAAATATTTTATAATTTAATTTTAATTGTTTTTTTATCTATTCAATTAAGATTCTTAATCAAGGTCATTGGGCTGGTGGGGCGGCACCCAAGCGCCCTCTATTGGCCAGCTGNAATTTTAATTGTTTTTTTATCTATTCAATTAAGATTCTTAATCAAGGTCATTGGGCTGGTGGGGCGGCACCCAAGCGCCCTCTATTGGCCAGCTGCCACTGGTGCCCTCCATCTGCAGGGGGAACCATGAGGAATGAGTACAAAGAGGATTGTGAAGAAGTCAGAAGCGAAGGAAACCTGATCCACAGAAGTCTAAACTGGCTAGTTCTCCTCATCTTAGCTGGTAGTTGGCAGAATTTTTTTTTTTTTTTTTTTTTCTGTAAATGCAGTAAGTTTTTCTAAATGTATTCCATGGCTGTGCCTAACTTATTTGTTTCTGTAAATTACAACTCTGTTAGTAAAGACTAAAATTGTCCTGGGGAATTAAAACTTTTTATTTATCAATGCATCAGCTTTTGATAAGATGGCCTCCTAAAGTAAGACACCAAGACACTTCCACATCAATTCTTGTTTTCTTGGAAGTGGAGCCTCCTGAGATCAGACTTTTTGTTTCTAGAACATCCTGTATTTACTTGATCTGATTGGTATCTGGGGACTCTGAAAACTGTTTTACATTTTCTTTAAACACTGATCAACAAAGCATTCAGCTTTTTAAAGGAATTGTATTCCCTAGAAAGTGTTTACCAATTACAGACATTTAAATCAGTATTTTCTGTTCTCTAAAGCCCGTAAGCACTTGCTTTTATCTCCATGTGCATAAAGAAAAATCAAAATTAGACTGAGACAAACTTCACTGTCCTTTTGTATACACAGAGTGTGTAAAGAACGAAATTACGTTGCATATGCTAAAAACAGTGAAATAAACATTACCATTATAAAGTGCAGCAGTGATCAGAATGTAAACAGTATAGGAGAAAAGGACAGCAGTTTAAAAATAAAGGTGAGAAGTATTTGTAGAGTATTATCAAACTAATACAGACAGTAAAATAATAAGGACTAATACTTAAATATCTTTAAAATCTTTCCGTCCATTCAAATTTATCAGTGGCATTACACAGCCACATTGAACCTCTGCTAAAAACTGGAGAAAAAACATTACAATATTTTGGAATGTGATTTAAGAACTGCCTTTAGAAAAGGAATATATATTTGATGGCCAATTAGCCAGTTTCATGATTTTGTACTATTATGTTGCATCTTCTTTTATAATGTTTATAGGTTTGTTTTGAGAATGGTGGTTTATTGAGACTGAACTTACTGTAAAATAGTTGGGGGAAAAT
>NW_015150706.1:42318-42889 GCF_000732505.1 Cyprinodon variegatus
TGAGAGCTTGGAAAATGTTGGATAAGTGTGAAATCTGACTATTTCACTATAAAAATTCTAGATAATACCTATAATCTTCCACCCTTGACATATTTAGGTTTAAAGTAATCACTACTTTTACAACAGGGAGGGTGGCAAGGAAACTTTAATTATAAAAAAAAAAATCTGCTTCAATCTAAATAATAAACGACTGGAAAAAATAACTCATACAGAGCTTAATCTGTATGAATGTATTCTGTATGTACAATTTGTAACAATTAAATGCTCAGAAATAAGCTAAAATAGAAAATGCCATCTTAACTCAAGGTCTCAAACATTTCTGACTCTTTCAATAAAGCGACATATCTTTTAGACACACTCAGCTTAAATGGTTTTTGCTTTTTTCCCTGTAACTGTAAAAAACCTTTTCACTAACTGAAAGAACATCCATTAGATTAGTTGCAGAGTGGTGTATTTGAATCAGTTTTGTGAATTATAACTGATGCATAAGGTCTTTGAAAACATAAAATGTGATTTTTCCCACACAGAAAAAAATAAGACCAATATATATACATATATATATATATATATA
>NW_015150706.1:45033-100912 GCF_000732505.1 Cyprinodon variegatus
AGAGCCAGAATGGCAGCCTGTGGGATTTGGTTTTTAAGTCACAACCTCTGGATTGCAAGCTCTATGCCCTAACCACTAGACGGCCACTGACACAGACTTTATCTTTCAATATGCTCTGTCCAGCATTCTTCGAGGAAAAGTTTTAGTTTCACCTGGTTTAATTTCACATAAAGGAACCTTTTGCTATCCAATTATTAATCGAATGATCAAAAAAGAGAACAAAAAATCAACAGATTAATCAATTTGTAAAATAATGGTTAGTTGCAGCTCTAGTTACTACTATGTAGCATATGCACCACACATAGTATTGCTACAAGTGATGTATATGATGACATCGCTTTCCAAAGTGTTTAGTGGGTTTGCCTTAGACCCCGCACCAGGCTGTAATATATTCCCGTTACTTCGGTCAGTTTCTCTGTCAGTTTTTGTCTCTTTTCATAGACATGCTTGCATAGAGAGCGCTGTGAACAGCCAGCTTCTTTAGCAGAGAGGCTTTATAAATTATCCTTCTTTTGGATGGAGCCAACACCTGTTAGATGACTGTCAAGACAGCAGTCTTCCCCATAATTGTCCAACACAAATAAATGGTCTAAACATTTTTTTTTATTATTGTGGGACAGTTTTACATTTTATTTAGCTGTAGTTGATCACTAATACAGATGCAAATAAAAAGAGAAAATGAAAAGCACTGAAAAGTAGGGGGATACGATACCTGATTATGCCTCAGAGTTTGCTTATGTTTTCTGTAATTTAGCTTTTTAAAGTCTCAGTAGCAGCATATAAATAAATTTCACAGCCTGCCACAGCATGACTCACCTTCTCCCCCGCAGTGACACTATTCATGCTCATCAGCCTCATTTAGATGACCATATGGGCAGACAGTGGTGTGCGATTCCTTCCAGAGAATTCATTAGCTGTCTCGAATTGCACGTTGCCAACATCTCTCTGTCTGCTTGAAATGGACAGTGAGGTTTGGCCTTGTAGGCATCCTTAGGCAATGACGCCACAACTTGCAGCAGCAGACCAGTAATTGGACTTTTTCTCAGAGAAGCGCAAACTGTGACAAAGTTTGAGTCCTTAGCAATGACTGTGATACAGAAGGAAAAAGTGCAGTGCTTTACATTCTGTAAACATTTTGACTTTATGACTGTTTAATTGTTGGAACTGTACAAGAAAGCATGTGTTAAACAAAGGGGTTTCCTGCTCTTTTGTTCTCGCACAGAGAAAGAACATATCGCAAAAAGAATGAAACACAGAAGATAAAGAAATATTTTAATGCATAGCAAATGACCAAACGGAACAAAAGCAATGGTAAACATATTTGCATTCAGTCAGTCTGAGAACAAATAAATATTTAATGTAAATATGCCTAGTAAAATAGAGTTGTGTGTTATAATATAGACAAAAATGTCTAGGGAGCTCAATAATTCATAACTCATACAATATGTACATATTTAAACAGCCCATCAGTCTGATGAGCAATTTTGTTTGCGTTTATATCAGTCTCTGTGGTTCTGCGCACATTACTTTAAGTCAGAATCATGAGTCACACATGCTTGGTAGAGTATCAGGTCAAATTAATCATCATCAAGAGCCAAAGGCATTTGAAGTTTAGCTGTGGCTGCAGAAACCAGCTTGGCAGGTGAATAGCCTCACTAACTCATCAATACCTTAGTTATCAAAAGTTTTATAAGAGGTTGCTGGATTTTGGGATGTGTATCATAATCAGTGCTTTGCAGGATAATCCCTCTGTGTTTATCTAAAAATGTAGACATGTCTGTTCATCATTTCCTTTTTACAGGCGAGATCTTCATGTCTTTTCTTGTTGTTAGTTTGTGCAGCGTTCCATCCTCGTCCTCTCCCGTCTGCTGCTTGGCAAAATTAACAAACACCTGAGGAGAAAAAAAAGGAATTAAATCAAAAATCAAAATAGTTTGTTATCAAAGCTTTATATAAGGACAAAAATTGGTATTTATTTTGCTTTTCAACGTGACATTTCTCATATATTACATAATGAGCTCACAAAAGCAGTTATTACCAGATGATTGGTAATCAACTGCAAACAACAATTATAGTAAATTAACTATATTTTTAAATACAAATATAAAAACAGTGAAGAGCTTCAATCCAGGGAAAAAAACCTAAATCTACAAAATGCTATTTTATGTTGTGAAAACTCTTTTGTTATCCCTTTCACATTCAAACATATGCAATTACAATAAATTTATCATATTATAACAAATGTTTCAAGTTCCTGCGATCTGATTTTATTGAGATAATTCATAAAGTTTTCATCTTTAACACATCTTTTATAGCAAGAACAAAATATATGTTTAATTATAACATAATAAAATTAAAACTGGAGATAATGTCTGCTCTATCTGAACAGATCTAATTCTATGCAATGCTTGGACTGAGCCATGGGAGGATTTTGGTTTTACTTAGGAGCTTGGACCACGCTGTGATAATCATGCATACACTGGGAATGAAATGAATGCATGCGGGCTGTAGAGAAGAACAAATAACTGAAATCAGACTGAATGTCATGGTTTTGGTTTTGTTCACGTTTTATCTCTGAGTTTTCATTGGTCTTATTTTTCATTCTTGTGTTCTAGGTATTTTTTTTATTGTTTTGTGTTTGGACTCTGGCACTGTTTTTTGGTTTTTGTTTCGTATTTTTGGATTTTTGCTTCTGTTACCCTTGTTGTTATTAAACCTTCAAGAAAGCACACCAGCTTTTGTGTCTGCATTTGGGTCCACCTTCAAACCTCCACCTCCATTGTGACACTGAGGTGACAGCATATCTCATAAGTCAACTGATGAAGCACTGGAAGCTCCATGGATCCAAACTACACCACACAATGAATTTTGCAGTGTTAAAGTAACACTTTAAGAATGCATTTGGAACCACTCGGAATTAGTGTTAAATTAGAACTCTACATAGTGTAAATTTTACTCCAGTTGTTGTTGTAATGTACTTTGACACTGCATATTTAACACTGTGGAATTTACTGTGCACCTGAACCGCCTTCAGGTGGGTAATTTTGTCACACAGTGTCATCAAACATCAAAACCAATTCCGTATTATAAAAAGACATTTCACTAAAATGACGTCAAATGACTTCTATGACAAAATTAAGCCTTTTAAAAATGTATCAATGAAGAGTTGGTGGCGTTTTCTGAATAAAAAAAATGTTTTACAAGAGAAAATAAAGCTCTAACATATGTCTTGATATTTATATTATATATATTATATCAATCTATTAAAATTGCATACAGATAATCCACAATAAATGTGAAGCTGGTTTTTAAAAAATCACAAAGATTTTCTAATAACAAACAACAGTGAAAAAAAAATGAGTGGTTCATTAAAAAAAAAAAAGCTAAAACTTAACTTACTTCAAATAAATGCAGTTTATTTATGCCTGTATCCCATGAATATCTTAATAAATTTACCTGCATTTTTTTCTTGTGTTATTCTATTTTTTCCAAAAATGCTAAAGAAGAATTCTTTTTTTCTTTTTTTTTGTTTTACATCCAAATTGTTCATAAAAGCCACGGGTGATTTCAAAGATCAAGAGCTAGTTTTCACTTCCTCTGCATTTCTACAGCAATTATAAATTAAGTTTAAATACCATTACTAAAGAATGAGTACAATGGCTTTCGTTTTTATTGTTACATCTTATCCTTACCTGATCCAGTGTTGTCTGGGAAACAGAGTAGTCTTCAATGCTTAGCCTATCTTTATTGGCCACAACCAGCTGGAATATCCTCGCTAGGGAGGATGAGGCAATTTCATATTGCAGTGTGTTGTAGTGCTTCTCCCGCTGAACACAGCCAGGGAAGGAGCTCTCCATAAAGCTCTCCACAGGCTCCAGCTCTGGAGACAAGCCTGCTTTAGCTGCCTTGATTTTCATTGTTACAACATATCCGTCGCCAAATCTGGATATAGGAAAATATGCAACTGCACTCAGAATTAATGTATCACTTTTTACATTAAGAACATAAGACATTTGAAATATTAGCTAAAATAAAAAAAACACAAAGGTTAATGGTTAAATAAGAAACAAAGTCTTACTTGTATTTGAGATGCTGGATGGTACCAAGACACTTAAAGGTCCCGTTAACCATGATAGCCAGTCGAGTGCACAGAGCTTCACACTCCTCCATACTGGGGGAAACAGCAGTAATCCATCTTTATTATCAGTTCTGCCACTTAATTTCTGTGACCAACAGCTTTACATGTGTAAGATTTATAGTGATTTTGGAAAGTAAAGATACTTGTAATTTGAAGTTCATATTGGAATGCATAAAAAAATCTTCTCAGTGTGTTTATTTAGAATATTAACACAAAGTAGTGCATGCATAGGAAGTAGAAGGAAAATGCTACACGGTCTGGAAGATTTTGTGATTAAGGATTACACAAAAAAGTGGCATCCATTTTTATTAAGAAATCTTGAATCAATGCTGTGATTTCAGCTGCAAGCCTTTGTAATTTTGATTTGACCAGTTTTGCACATCTAAAAGCTAAAGCTGTTTTGGGTCATTCTTTTTTTTTTTTTAACACAAGGCAGATTTAACTGGATACATAAGCATCATCTGTAAAGGAGCATTAAGTTCAATCCAGTCCAACGAAGTCCACTCTAAAAATATTAATAATAAAACAAGGGTAAAAAAAATAAGTTGGGACTCATAGCTTATAAATAGGGTATATAGGTCCATAGCCTGGTTGATGTGAAGGTTTGTGTCTAACCAGAGCAGGCTGGACAGGTTAGTGCAGGTCCTCGAGGGCCGCTGTCCTGCAGGTTTTAGAGGTTTCCTTGCTCCAACACAGCTGGATAGTTGAATAACAGGCTCTTGCTGAACTGCAATCATTAGAATCAGCTGTGCTAAAGCAAAGAAACCACTAAAACCTGCAGGACAGCGGCCCTCGAGGACCGACTTTAGGGATGCCTGGATTAGTGGATCAGCACAGTGCAGAACTTATAGAGCTTTTATCTCCTCTTTTCCCAAAATTTTGTTCCCCATAGAAATGGTCGCAGCTCCCAGTTCCAGATCATTGTCATAGGGAAAGAATCATTAAATAATCTTATACGTCCTTGGTCTTATTACGCATAATAATACTATTTATATAATATTCTTTCATTTTGATATGCAGTTAAACATATCCAATATGACAAGTCCGTATTTATTTGATTAACCGGCTGCTGGTTTGTGCATATCCGTCTCTCTTTGGATCATGAAGTCTATACCCGGCATAAGTCAGCTATGCAGACTGTTATGTCTCTTTCTTAGTACAACCCCTTAGTTGTTTTTTTTCCCCCAAAATCAATCATATGACAGTTAGAATAAGGCAAATTAGTGCCATGTTTTAACACCGAAGCAGCAGAAAAAAAAAAGCCGGCATTGTGGTGGAAATAAAAAGAAAAGCCTGTTTCAAGATGACCAAACATTCCACTATGCAGTGCAAATATCAAGTTACCTTTTCAAGCCTGATTGTTCTACAACCTTACCCTAGTCTAAATTTTCACTCAACTTCATCATGACCTTTCCGTTGTCATTTGATTTTTTGGGAATCTGTTTGTTCATTCGTATCTTCTAACACAGGGTACCTTAACACTGATCCTCAGGGCCCGCTGTCCTAAATGTTTTCTGTGTTTCCCTGCCTCCACACACCTGACTTGAATGAAAAGGTGATTAACAGGCTATTGCAGCATTTGATGGCTGTCAAGGAGGAAATGCAATTATTTTAATCAGGTCTGCCTCAATAGAGACACATCTAAAACATGAAGGACAGAGGGGCCCCTGAGGACCAGGGTTAAGAAACCCTGCTCTAACCAACCTGAGAAACCTTTACAGATCAGGTGTATTTCAAGGTGTATCGTAATATATTAAAATATTATGAAATATTGCATGAATTTCAATAGCTTAACTCACTAAGTAGGATAAAGAATCTACGTTATTCATCCACAGACTGACAGTTTAAGTTTTTCTTCTTTTTGATGTTCAGCTAATTATAAAAGTTGCATTTCTTAGATAATATAGTAAAAGTTTAGAACTTAAATGGATTTATTTTCAGAAGTTACTTTATATCAAAGATGAGTTCCAATAGAAAGGAACAAACAAAACGATTTACTAAAATTTACCTGTAAATAAAAAAAGAATGTCTCACAAGTTGATTGAAAAAAAATGAAAGTGTTAGAGTATACACATTCTCAGATTTTTTAAATGTTAACTATATGTAACATTTTCGCTTCACTTTAAAAACCATGCACTACCTTGTGTTGTTTTATTACAAAATAATCTCTTCAATTATATTGAGCTTTGCTGTTATGGTAGAAATAAAAACCTGAATTGCTTCATATAATGTTGTTCAGAAAATGCTTTGGTGGGTTTTGAAGTTTTCCATCATTAGATTTCAAACCTGTGTGATGTTAGCACCACGGCCCTGCCATCCTGAATAACACTCATAATGGCATTCCACAAAAAGCGTCGAGAGTGCGGATCCATCCCAGTCGTCGGCTCATCCTGAAAAAAAAAAAAGACAGTTACAGAACAAACAACAAACTTACGGTAACTCTCTGAGCACATAACACTACATAAACAGAGAGCAAGTTTTTATCTCTATCAGCATATGGCAAAAAATCTGATTTATGCCAGTTTGAACTGAACTGCACGGTTTTCTTGCCAACATATAAAACATTCCAGGCCAGGCCTGACTGAACCCATATGGTTTACCATCTGGATCCATAGACTATTCCATTGATAAATTCCTGCAAAAAAAAGCCCTATAAAACACAAACAATGGGCTCTGGAGCTTGTTGTCATTGGCTCTCTTACAAGCAGGACCAGCGCAGGGCAGCCAATCATTGCGATAGCTGTGGACAGTTTCCGCTTGTTGCCTCCACTGTAAGATCCTGCACTGCAGCCAGCATATTCTGTCAGACCCAGCTTCTGGATGCCCCACTCTGCCACCTGCAGAAGAAAAAACATGTGTTGAAATGCGATTTCAATGCATCACTGACTGAATCATTCAAAAAAGCACTAAAAAGCAGATGAGCTAAGTAGGGAGGAAGATAAACAAAACATGAAGAGGAGTGGAGCTGTTTGTCGTTTGCACTGCAGAGTAAAATGTCTTCAAGCGGTTCAATATGTGAAGCAGCTGGAGTCCCACTTACTCTGGGGATCTCTGACTCAGGCACCCCTCTGAGGCGAGCGTAAAGGTAGAGATGCTCCCTGCCGGTAAGGAGCTCATCAATGGCGTCAAACTGGGGGCAGTAGCCCATATTCTGGTGCACATCAAGTATCTCTGTCAGGATGCTGCAGACGAACACACAGCATGTTACTTGCTATTCAATGACCAAAAAACAACATCAGATTTGAGACCTCAAAATCTGATTGTGTACTTTCTTAGAAAGTGTGTCACTAGGTCCAATGTTGTATCCCATCTTTACAATTTATCCAGCATTAGTTCTGAAACCATCACAATCGACTATGTGTGCCGATGAAACAACAGTCTATGAATCTGCCAAATGGATATCAAATCTGTTTTCAATTATAGAAAAATAATCATAGATTATTAAGCCATGGGTTTTATCCCTTTAAAACTAAATGTATCATATTTGATACATGAGTTTTTTTAGACCTCTGCATCATCAGTGTAATTTTTTTTATCTAAAAATCCCTGACTTACACAACCAGACACATGTAGTGAACCAAAAATGTATATAATATTCGATGTATAAAAATTGATGCAAATAAATGATCTAATTTAACTTATACAATTATGTATATTTTCTTAAGCTAATAAAAAAAAAATATAATTTTCTGTAAATATTTCATCTCCAGGATTTAAAGGGTTAAATAATACATTCAATTAAACATTTCTAACACAAAAAGCATTGTGTTTGGCTCAAATAAATCTATCAAAAATAATTCATGGTTAAATTCGATAATAAATAACACTTTTATAGAGAAAGTAACAAAGGCTAAACTTTAGCATATCTATCTGGAGAACAAACCGTCTTGGTCAAAACCTATTGAGTTTTTTTTTTTTACAAAGAATATAGGAAAATCTTTATCTGCTGTAATATGTAATAAGTCCGTTTCAGTTAATTTGGTAGCTGTTGTTATCAGAACTGTAATAATTTCTAAAAAAGAATATTGTCGGATTATCTGGGCCAACACTAAAAAAAAAAAGACCAAGAGCAATTTTAACTGATTTATATAGAAGTATATTAAAAAAAATCATTATAAAAAAATGTGGCAGAGGTTTCAGGATCAGATAATTTGCCTCTGTGTTGATTTCTTTTAGGAAAATATTAAAACTTAAAATTCCAATGTTTTTATTTAGTCAATTTAAAACAGTAGAGAATTGCTAGGCTATGCTACCAGGATCACTTCCAAAGGAAAGCTTTTAATTCCAAATGTAAATCATATTTTCTTAAAAATTCCTTCATCTAGAGAGCCTTGGAAGAATGAAATGCCTTGCTACAAAAAGGAATCTATATAAAACATATGCCATTGTTTAAAGAACAACTGAGGAGATATATAGGTGTCGACGATTTGTAAATATAATTAAACAACCGCCTGCAACTGAAATGGAGGTAGTGAACAGATACACTCTGTGTATAAATTGTAATTTAATGTCTACATTTCATTGAAGTGTCTTATTATTTTGCGATATGCAACTTCTTTCTAAATCTTATGGAAATTACTCTATATTGATTTTTTGCTTGTTATTTGTGACATTAACAATATTTTCGTACATTCATGTTTTTTAATTAGGACCCCAGGAAGACTAGCAGAATGTAAAGCTCATGGGAGCCAGATTAATAGATTAACAAAAACAACCTCCTCTGCCCGGTCTCAGATTGTACTGTGCATATAATGGCTTGGAGGGAAACCTGTGCTGAGTTTGTGTGGAAGACAGATGAGGGAAGAGTCTCACATATTGTGGGGTTTCTCGAAACACAATTTTTAATCGGTAGACAGGTGGGGAGTGGGGTCATCAGCTTGTTGGTGAGAAAGTAGTGCGTCAGTGCCAGCAGCCTTCCTAGGGTTCACTACGCTCATGTTTTTGCACACCTGGTGCTCGTGGAGAGAGGTGGGGGCTGGAATCAAGGAGTGGCAGTGACTGCAAGCGTGTTTTTGTGGCCTCAAACCAGTCAAATGAACTGCTGCCAGCTTGCTGCTACTGCAGGAAGGGGGTCGGCCTTTCTAATTGGTTTGGCCCTGGATGCCACACCACATCCTTTGTGGAACGTTGTCGTCCAGATTTTCTTCCATTTTCATTTGTAGCGGCTTTTGGCTTGTTTGGTGCCCCTTCTCACGTCAGCTCTGGCAGTGCTGTAGAGAATCCTGTCTCTTTTCATGAAGGCCAAGTTTGGAGCTCTGATAAGAGTATGGATTTCTTTAATCATCCAAGGCTTCCTGTTTGTGAAGACCCAAATGCCTCTTTTTTTGGTCACATTTTCTATGTAAAAGTTGATGTGGAAGAGGCAGACTGTGTGTATAAGTCCAGATCCTGATTTTCCAAAACATTACACTCCTCATAGGCCTCTGTTCTGCAGCTGGAGGAAGGCATTTTCAGGCCAAGCATTTATAGACTCTGGGGCAGGTTGTCATTATCTTCTGGGGGGAGTGTCCCAGAAGGAGGAACTTAGAGAGCTGAACTGGTTGTCTGAGGTGGGGATCTCTGCTGTTCATCGAGGGCTAGTATGGCTCCTTTAACTGCTAGTATGGGTTGCCTTAATGTGTCTGTGCTTTTTGTCAGTTTAGGCAGAAAGCTATGTCTGGGATAGGTATAAAGCTGTGCCATAATCTTCTCAATTTTAAGTTCACCAATTTAAGGCTGTAATGTGAGATTGTTCAAAGCTGATTTAAACTTTAACACATATTTTTCTCTGACCAGTCTGTTGTATTCCTTGATCTCTATGATGCTGTTTGTTCATGAATGTTTTCTTAACAAACTCCATGCTGAGACTTAATACCACACAGACTCTGTGTTTACTCATTAGATTATATTAAAGGCAGTTAGTTCCAGAAAATTGAATTCATTGGTATCAGAGGAAAGGAAGCTGAATACGATTAAAACCATGCCTCAGGTTCTTTGTTGGATAAGTGCTGAAACCATAATTATCTTATTATTATTATGAGCTGCATTTTGATGATCTTATGAAATTTAATATAAATCCATTGAAGTTTCTGGTTCAGTCATATAAATACCTCTGCAAGATACAGTATCCTTTAATGAAGTCTAAAAGAGAGTTTTGCATCTTGTTAAATAGGACATGAATATTACTCTGAAAAATGAGCTCTACCTACCTGTAACCAGTCACAGTAGCCTCTCCGAAGCTGACATCAGTGTCACCTGTCAGCATTTTGAAGGTTGTTGTCTTTCCAGCTCCATTAACTCCTAGAAGACCAAAACACTAACAAAAAAAGGCCACAATTATTACAGGAAACATAAAAACTGCATAAGAGAAAACTTTATATGATTCTTGCTTCTCTATAGTTCTTTAACAGGTCCCTGTTAAAAATAATAAATGGCATTAAGAAGCAAAAAAGCCTAAACTTGATATTATGACTTGATTTCCTAGATGATCAAAGACCATCAGTTACTTTTTTGTTTTGTTTTGTTTAAGCTAGAAAACTTGGAAATAACCTACATATATGGTAAGATCTATCTATCTATCTATCTATCTATCTATCTATCTATCTATCTATCTATCTATCTATCTATCTATCTATCTATCTATCTATCTCATTGATTTGATGATATTGTTTGTATAGATCAGATCTGTTTGTCTTAGAAAGTTCTTTGATATAATTTGTGATTGGCCGATTCTATACAATATGTATGAAACTAAGTGACACTCTATCCATGGTGTATGAAGGCATGGTATATAAACATGTAACTAACTGTTTTAATGAATAAAAACTTGTCTGCATAAAGAATGGAAAAGCTATGGATCCTGTGCTAGAGTATTTTAGGTCTTTGTCTTTATAATAAGTCAAAAAACAGAACTGTTAGCAAAGAGAGAATCTAGAAATAGATAGACAAATAATTGAATTCAGTGACTTTACCTCGCCTGCAGGGACTCCCACACAAATCCGGTCCACAGCTGCCCTCTTTCTGCCCACATACGTCTGTGCAGAGAAATGATTATATCTCACTTCATTGGAGCAGTAACACAGCAATAAAACACACATGCCAGAAATATGTTTAAAATATGGATTTAATACTTGATTTAAAAAAAAGCACTAACTTATCTATGTCTAAATTGACCAAACATAGAATTTGTTAGAGCATTAATCTGTCTGGCAAAGAAAAATGACCCTAAACAGTTAAAACAAACGTGGTTTAACCATTTTAAAACATTCCAGGACATTTAAGTTTTATCTAGTACTTTAAAAATTAAGACTCCAAAACTGCTAAAGTGTTCTGCTTTTCCTTTAAAAGACATGCAAAAAAAAATGAAAAATCTCCAGCTGAGAAAAGCATAGAGTCCAAACTATTGCTGAAGACTGACAGTCTGGCCTAAAATAGGCTGCTATAATATCATTGCTAGAAAGACAAAATATAAATATTTATATTTATTAAATCAAAATTTAAATATTTTTATATTTACTCATTCCATTTAGGCTTATGGTATTTAAACAATGAAGTTTATAAAATGATTTGGTTTTATTGTCTTAATTATATTCATGTTCATACAGTAAGTAGCTTAAGTGCAACAAACTAAAGTAAAAAATGAAAATAAAAACAAAAAAATAAAAGGCAAAATGCAATAAAAAAATGGGACAGTTATCTTTGTCTGCTTATTAATCCCCCCAACAATCCCAGAGAAGGAGTGATAGTAAGATCTAAATGTCATGAGTTTAGCACCACTAACTCCCCTCAACAGCTGCTTGCTTACACTAAAATAATGTAAAGGGAATAATAAATGAATAAACATTAAGTGTGCTGCATGTAAAGCTTGTAAAGAACATTGAGGGAGATTATAGGCTGTGATGGATGTTCTCTAGTAGCTGTTATTGTTGTTTTTTGACTTTATAAAAATGCCACAATATTTACATTCCGTAATTTTCTTTATTTTGATTTAATTGTTTAAAAAGTTTTTGCTGCCCCACTGCATTGATTTATAATGGCCTGTGTAGACTTTTTTCTCCATTAATATTGTTTTACTATTCCTAGTTTTGACAGTCCAATATATATATACACATGTGTAAAAAAAAATCTATCTTCTTTTTCTGGCATTGTACTAGTGTCTCATTGGGGGCCACAATGACCACAGACATTTTTGCATGTGAGTTTGTACCTGACTTTTAAAATTGCTAAAGAAAAAAAAGAAAAAAAGACTAAAAAACTGTGGCAAAACTCTGTATTTGAGATAAAAACAACTGCTTTGCATATTCTCAACCAGTAAATCTGGACCGGTCTGCATTTTAATAAAGGCACACACCTAAAAAAGGGCATCTAGGTTCTGCCTGATGAATAGTAGCTCAAATCATTATGTGCTGTCTTTGAAAAACCTGTGCCAAAGAGTTTGCACATGTTTTAAGATGTGTAAACATCTTAAAGATCAGCCCCTAAGAGTATTATAAGGAACCAATACATTTAAAGAAATGCTCATGTTGATAATTTTTTACCTTTGAGAGATCTTTGATCTGCAGGATGTCTTTCTTGCTACCTCCCTCATAAATCCTCCGCCTCTCTTCTGCAACATCATCATCCTCATCTGGTACTACACTTTGCTTGTAGTCTGGTAACCTGAGAGAGGAAAAGAAAAAACAGAATCTCTAAGGAGATTTGTACATGAGCAGAGAATTTAGAAATTAGTTCTCTAACTCTGTGTAATGGATGTTGCTTCATCGATTTTGATAAAACCCTCACCAGTGATCCAAGAAAAAACGATACTGGATCAGCAGATTGAGAATAAAATACAGGAAGCCCTCCACTAACATGGAAAAGATGTTTTTTCCAACAAAGTCCCACCGGAAAGGATCCATTGTGTACTCTTCGCCTAAAAGAAAACAACATATGCAATCCAAAAAATTACCAAAATTTTTGACGGATGACAATGAGGCTAAATTTCAAAGGATATTAAACTGATTTTTTTATTAAGTATTCATATTCCCTGAACTTTCTTTTTTTTAACTGCTTGAAGCTCCAATGTCAAATGCAGTTGACAAAATTTCTTTGGCATAAACCTACACAAAGTAGAGCATAATTGCAAAGATGATACATTGCTTTTTAATACAGCACGTTAAAATATGGGTTAGTATATTTATATGATAAAGCCTTCAGATCACCGTTAATTTGTAATTCAACTTTAGCATTAATCCAGGTGTTCTGTGAAGTCATCAGAGGTTTGTTAGAGAT
Organism: Cyprinodon variegatus; assembly: GCF_000732505.1. NCBI lineage: Eukaryota > Metazoa > Chordata > Actinopteri > Cyprinodontiformes > Cyprinodontidae > Cyprinodon > Cyprinodon variegatus. The sequence continues at coordinate 58,421 of NW_015150706.1, forward strand.
CACCAGGGATGAAAAAGTTTCCAGAATACCAAGGAACACAGTAGAGTGTTCTACGAGAGAGTTGTGGAGAAGTTTAAAGCATAGATATGTTAAAAAAATATATAAGTTCCCAAGCTTTCATCATCTGAAATACGAATATGTTCAATATGAATATGTCCTAAACAACAGCAGATTATCTACCTTCCCTTAAACTAAATGGCTGAGCAAAAAGAGAAGTTTCTCTGACCAATTAGAGAAACACCAAAGAGATCAATGCTACCTCTGAAGGAGCTGCCGAAATCTAAAGTTCAGTAGGTAAATGATTTTATTACCAGAAAAAAAATTTTGTGTTGGGCTCCAGAAATTAGAATTTATGGAGGAGTAGTGATAAAAAAAAAACAAAAGTTATTGCTGAAAGAATTTCACAGGAAGTGTTCTTCGGAGTTCATAAGTAGTTACGGGGACACAGGCAACCCAGTAGGAGGTAGTACGATACCATCCTGGTATCCTCTGGTAATATGGCCTGTATCCCAATACATTCTATAGAGCTCACATCATCCTAAGAAAACCGTTTTCACACATCGTGGCGACAGCATAATGCTTAGATTTTGTTCCTTAGGATTGATAAGGAAGCTGGTGTTAGACAGTAAAAAAATACCCAAAAGACTGTACTGGAAGTTCAGCTTTGAGCCGAATACAATTACAACAACACAATTAAAGCTATGGGGTTTAGCTCAATGCATGTTTATAAAAAATAAAACTAGTCAAGAAATGGAAATCATTGTTTGTAGAGGCTCTCCATCCGGTTTGACTTAAATTATTTTTTCTCAAAGAAGAATGAGCACATTTCTGTGTCTAAATGTGCCTTTCCTTTCCAATTTCCAATTATGCACTACTTTATGCCGGGTAGATAAATTACATGGCAGTGGATAGGAAAGCCTATTGTATGTTTGTGTATTCTTTGTGGTCAATTTAGTGTAAAACAGTGAACTTTAACAAGTGAAAAGGAAACACAGTGCTTACCAAACCTGGCATAGACATCTGTAACAGCCTGATTCATGGCCATGTCTATCAGTCCTCGCCCCAGGCAGAAGTGAGGGAACACCAGAAGCCATTTCTTCAGCCACTCGTTAAACGTCAGCAGAGACTAAACACACCAGAAGGTTTCCCAGCAACAACAATAGCTTTATTAATACACCTGATGACATATAAACACAACTCTCTGACACATATACTAAGATAAAAATATATTTAATTTGTAAAAGAAGTTTGTAATACATAGAATATTGCTAAAATGCTTAGGATTTTTATTAACTGTGATTGTATTAGCTTTTATACATAGCTAAAAACAAGGTAGACAAAGTTAAAAAAAAATCTTAAAGTAATCATTTGCTTCTTTTATGACTGTTCTAAGTAATATCCTTATTTTAAATGTATTCTGCATGTGAAAACTTTTCTAATTAGGATATTTTTTCTCTGCAAAAAAAAAAATATGGCAGCATAGAATGTTTTAATTTATTAAGCTTTTTTGGAAAAATATCTCAACAAACAAAAACATGGCTCAGTCCAGTTGCAGCGCTTCTCTCATTAGTCATCTGCGAGGAGAGGAATGTAGCACAGATGTTCAGATGAGAGGAACATCTGCTGGAGAATAATCTCTATTTTTTATTATTATTATTATTATTATTATTATAGGTTATAAGGAGAATGCAATCGACACCCTTCACCTTTACTTTGGGTGCTTTGCACCCAGCCTTGAATTTTTAGGTCTCATTGTTATGTTTTCCACATTAATCATTATAATTCACAGATTCCTTTTTGGCAAATACTAACACAAATTTGAGTCCAATCTAAATTATGATCGCCATGCCCGCCTTGATATAAAGTTTATTTTTCCTGGTTTATCAGACACTTTTCTTCCCTGCAGCTCTAAAGTAGCCTGAAGTCCACTTCTTTAATAACTGATTTATATTGTTTACAACTGAGAGTAGCTAGACAATAAGAAAACTGCTCTTTTTAGAATTTTTTTTTTTTTTTCTCACAGCCGTGGGTGAAGGGAGGCAAAAGAAAATTGAGAATTTTGCATTAATGTGTGATTTTGCTCCAGGTGAAATGTTTTCCAATATTAATTGAACAGAAGCCAATCTATAATCGTTTCTGTTAGTTGCATAATGCATATGTTAAAATGCATTTACTATCGTAAATGAATAAAGAAAATGTATTGACCCAAACAACATGCAAATTATGCATGTTGTTTGGGTCAATAAAAAAAATGTCCTAAACAACTTTCCAAAGGTCAAAATATCTCTTAGTGGGTTGCAAAGACAAAACACATTTTTGTGGCCAAAATCCTTCTGTTATAACTTTGCTTGATGCTCACCACTTAAGGCTAGTCCAGAGGGCTAAGTGTTATCATTTACTAATCCAATTTCAATGCAAGTTTTGAATCATTTAGTTGTTTCAACACACAAATGTATCCAAATTTCAGTCGTCTGGCTCAAAGAAGGATTAAGTGAAACTGGTTGAAATTTGAACAACCCATGAACCACAGGGAATTCAGCAGATAAGAAATTGAAAGAGGCAGGAACGCTATTGTCAATGTCCTTAGGAAAGTCAGCTTCACATTATATGGATTGGGCAGGGGCTGCCAAAAAATAAAGAAGGGCCCTGTTTAAAGAAGGATATCTCCAAGTATGGCCATTGATAAGCCAAATTATGTACTGAGAAAAGTAAAAAAACTACTATCAAATGCTTGTCTACCCAAATGGTTTTGTCATTGATTCCTTTATTTAGATAATTCTAATGGGTTCCCTACAAGAAACCAACCATATATTGTCCAGGTTGAATTAAAGTCCATAATCCAAGCTTGGATTGGGCACGGCTATTTTGACTGTTAACACAGTGAAGGTGGCCAGTTATATTAGAGAATAACAAAAGATTTAAAAAAATATTTTTCATTGTTTTTATTATTGTCTATCTGGCCTAAAAACAATGGTTCCAATAAATATTACAAAAAGACTAAGACTAATGCGGATGGAGTCCCTAATGAATGAATGTGAACTTATGACCTGAACTGTATTTAAATCCATCTTTTTAAAAGTAGCTGTGACATGGCATATGGGTTTTTGTGTCATGGTTTATAAATACTTTGTACAATTATGAATTACATTATTAGAGTTTGAGGTTTAAATTCTGAATAAAAAAAAAAAAAAAACATGTCCCTACTGTTTTCTCAACAATGCTGCTACTTGTTTCTAAGTATCTGACTATTATTCATTGATTTTCTCATCAAACATTAATTTCTCGCCACATTAAGCCCATCCTGGGGTTAATGGAGATTCAGCACAATTAGTTCTTTGTAAGAGTAAATCTTCTTCATCCACCTTAAAATGATCATTATAAGACTGATAAATGCAAAAAAGTTCACTCTAAACCATTAGGTTGTTTCTTCTGGTTAAACTTCCTGGTAAATGTGTCCTTACCCGATTATTTTCAAACAGTTCCAGAATGAAAGTGATAGCACTGCTGTTGATGCCAATAAACAGATTGATGCAGGACAGAGACACGTATGCTGTGCTTGGGATGTTGAATATGTAGGACATTGGATACATCATAGGTGTCACCGACCACCTGAAAGAAGGAGAGTTGGAGACAATCATAATAGTGAGTTTCAAGGATACGTTGATCCTCATATTTTAGAGGCTTAACACCTATATTATATATATATATATATATATATATATATATATATATATATATATATATATATACACACACATGTGGAAAAATAATTAAGAGAATACTCCTTTTTGATAAAACCAAAAATGATATACAGTAGGAAGTACTTCTACAACAAAAATCATTTGTGGAAAACATTTTCTAGAGTGTCCTGTTAGTCTTGTTAAATCCAATTCTGCCATAGTTTTAAAAATGTCAACTTTAGTGACAAGCAACAAGAAAAAAAAAAACGAAGTTCAAAAGAAAAACATTGAAAAAATAATATGTGCGCTTGTTTGTTTTTTCCTTTTTTTTTTTTTTTACCTGTGCCTAATATTTAAATTTCTTGTTTGTTAAATAGGTTTTTCATTCACTTACATGATTAGGAATTTAATTATCTTTCTAAAGAAGACAATCAGCTAGAACAGACTGGGTGTCCTAAAAACATCTGTTCCAGAGGCACAAGTTGCATTATATTTTAACATTTTTTAAAACATGATGTTTTCCTTAATTAACTTAAGCTAATCTAAAATCAGCATCTTACCCATAAAGGAGAAGAAGACCTATTAATGCTGGAAGGTTCGTTGGGGATGTGTAACACTTTTTATCAAAAGCCATAAAAATTCCAACCACCATTGCAGTGCTGAGAAAGTAATTCATCTGAGAGAGAAATTCAGTTTACAACTTAGATCATAAAACAATTGCAGTAACAAAGTAACAGCCAAATAAAGATATTAAACTTATACAAAGACATATTCTCTAAGAATTGACTTCCCATTACAACTGTCACTGTAATTAAAATACTATATATTCATAAAAACATTTGTGAGTAGTTTTATTTATGAATTCTAATCTTACTCACCATGTCCCAGAAGAAGTTAGCCACCCAGTACACTAAAGGACTTACTCCACTGACAAACTGCAGGTGCTTGGCTTTAGTCACTCTCTCCTGAATGAGGTAGAGGACAAAGCCAGCGGGGATGAAGGACATGGCGAAAATGACACAAATCGCAACAACAGCATCCACAGAAGTAGTCAACCTGTGGGGATAAAAATTAAAATCAGTACTTTGAAATATGGTATGGATTTTTGTTTGTTCAGAATGCCTAAATTGTGTAGACATTTCAAATATGTAAAAACTCTGCCAGTCAGAAAAAACAATGACTGTGATCCATTTTCCGTCACGCTTATCCCAAGTGGGGTCACGAGGGGTGCTGGTGCTTACCTGCAGCTGTATACGAGCAACCAATGACTGTCACTTTTGCAGTAATTTCAATATATACAAAAAATAATACATATCTGCAAAACATGTTTTAAAACAAGAGGGTTTGTTGTATATTTTGGGAGAAACTGGGATAAGTCCATCGCTACCTCCATGATGAGGGAAGAAATGGAAGTTGTGGGGAGTATAAATGCCTTAAGTTTGACCTAAAAAAAACAGACTGAATTAACCTGAGATGTAAAAGAAGGGGCAGAGTAGATTGTACTCCTTGAGAAGCATTACTCCCTCAGTGTTTGAAGTGTCTTCTTATTATCTATTATGATGTTTAGAAGTACTGTAATCTCTGCTGCCATCGTCTGTTAGGGTAATGCCATTACTGCCAAATTATTTCAAAAAGCTCATCAAGTGGATAAAAAGAAGGGCAGCTCTGTTCTTGAAGCTCTTTGAGAGCCACTGAGGAGGATTTTACATAAAATAATTTATAAAGCAAAAATACTATGGACAACCCTGAGCATCACCTGATCAGGCTGCCATAAAACAACAGTGTCTTTAGTCAGTGACTTCTCTGAATGAGCTGTAAGACAGACCTTCACAGGAGATCCTTCCTACCTAACGCCATTAGTATCAACAATAACTCCTAAAAATAAAAAAAAAACAATACTTTTGCTTTACTTTAAGCAACATTTATTTTCTCTTTGGGACTAATTAAGTATTTTAGAACTAAATTGAATAAATAAGTAAGAAGAAGAAGTGCTCATCTACCAATGAACGATGTGGGAGTAGTTAAAGGAAGTTCAATTCAGCCTCTACAAGCCTTAAAACCACCACTAAATACACCATGGCACCTGTTCATGCAGAAGTTTAGGGGAAAGTATTAATCTGTCTATCTTATTACCACAAACCAAAATGTAGAGTTTTCTAAATGCTATTCGCACTTATTTCTGTGAATTCAATTTAAATGTCTGCAAATGGTGAAAAGACAAAAGCCAACTATAAAATATAAGGGACAATCTGTGATGCTATGGGCCTATTTCATCTATAAATCCCTTGTTGAACATTATTCAAACAACTTGCATCATGAAGTCTGTGAAATTTAAGAAAGATATAACTAACTACTTAGTGGTACTGCTGAAAACTAAAAATAAGTCTTGACTGATAATAACTGCATCCACAAACAGGGACGACCTCAGGTATGTGCATACTGGCACTGCTTAACCAGAGGTGTAGCAGGAACTCTCTGTCTATCACTTCTTTATTTCAGAGTCTATCGGCTCTAATTGGAGCCAATTGGTCTTTAAACCTGATAATGATCATGATAAATACAAAATGAGCTTTGTCAATCCATCTTCTGGCTTGTGGCTATCTAGTATTCTGTAGGCAACGGGTTGGGTACACCCTTTACAGATTGGCAGTCCATTGTAGGGCAACGCAAATACATGTAACAAATGCACACACACACACACACACACACACACACACACACACACACACTTAAGGGCAATATAGAAATACCAATGGCCATTTGTATAACAGTAAAAAGGACTATTACTAATAGTTATGTTTTTGAACAGATGGAGAAGGATACCCAGAGAGAACCCATGCATGCCCAGGGAGAGTATGCAAACTCCTTACAGAGAGATCCTACGGCAGGAACTGAACACAGGACCTTCTTGCAGCGAGGCAACAGTCTTACAAAATACACCACCATGCAAAAACAAAGATCTTGAACTCCCAATTCTGTTTTATTGTCAATTGTCCCCTCCAGATATGAGTATCATAGGAGCCGCAAAAGAAAAAATCAACCGGAAGAATCCTGAGCTCTTGACAATCTGGAGATGTATTTAAAAACAAAGTCTCTTTCTGTACGCTCTAATCCTGTCAAATATTCAAGAAGATCAAGTGGTGATATACTGGCAAAAGGGATTCTGGAGGTTACAAAAGGATTTTTTTTTCTAGTTAGAGGTAATCAATCTTTTTTAGGTGTTGCTGTTGCTTTTTTCAGTGCTGGATCATTAGAAAACAAATTAAAAATAATGTATGTTGACGTGTTTTGAACAGGTTCACTGTAATTGCGCTAATGATTTTGCATGCCACTGTTTTCTAAAATAAGTTTTGGAAAATTGTAAAGGAAATATTGCTAAAGATAAACAACCATGAGCTTTTACAACTACTAAAGGGTTTTGGACATAATGCTTTAAACCCTAAAAGAGCAACAAATAAAAAGGTGTGGGTGTGCTTACACTGTGACTTCAGAAAGCTGCTCTTTGGTGAGATTTAGAGGGTGGTTGATGGCGGTGATGCCATACTCAAAAGGGTTGGCAAATGAAGGGAGGAAGGCTCGCAGAATGGCATTGTTGGCCACATTCATGAATGCCACCATGGCGTGCCAGCCTTTGTTATTATACCACACCTGACAAAAAATTGGAGAGCCAAGTCAATACATGTCACCAGAAAAAAAAATCACCCTAAAGTGGGTGCAAAAAACGTTTTTCATAATCAAACTCCAAAACCTACCTTCACATTAAACTCACTCTCCATAAAATGTAAGAACGTACCGATCTCCCTCAGTGCAAGTCTGCTGTAATGACCCTGTGAAGATAAGAGCTCAGAATGAGCTGAGTAGATGAGTTCTACTCTCAAAGGATAAAGCAACGAAAGGTTTACCCCTGTTATGTTGAACATCCGTCCCAGTTGATGAAAAACATTTTGGATGTCTTTAGGTTCCACGTTAAGAATAGGAAGTTGTCCTCCTACAGAGAGGCCTCCATACCTGTGACAGAAAAGATTTCTGTCTGAACAATGCAAGAGTGGAACTCCAACATCCACAAACAGACCGGACTAGAAGAGATATCCTTACCTTTGTTCATTTACCCAGTATTTGCTCTTTAAGCTTCAAAATAAAGGTACATAAGAAGACACTTCATTAATAATTAATCAAAACTAGAACAGAACAATGATACAACTGTAAGTCTTTTATTAGATTTTTTTTTTTTTCGAATGTTCTGTCCAACCTGCCTGGTTCTGATGAGATTGGGATACGTTTTGACCAGATAGTCAGAAATATTCCTGTCGGTCAAATCCAGCAGGATATCTCCAGTGGCCTGCACCCGCTGCCGAGGAGGAAAGCCTCCTGCCCCAGCAGGACAGATGGGCATCATAGTTAGCTTCTTTCCAGTACTACACTGGCAAGAAGGCGAAGGGTTACGCTGGTTCCATGCAGGACTCTGTAAGATGTTCCGGACAACAGGGGAGACATCAGGTTGCTCCCAATCTGAGGCACTGGAGTTGCAGAAAATCCTTCACAAAAAAAGACCATTCATGTGAGCTATTTACTATTTAATTAATGACTAAGAATATTTGACAGCATCTGGCACTGTAACCCCACTTTTAGCAAGATAGTTTTTCAAATGGATTTCTACATGAATGCTTAGAAATACCCAATAAAGATTACTTTAACTGCAATATGTTTAGAGGCATAGAATTACACATAGACATAGTCTAGCTACATAGTTATTGTATTTATTGCTTGCTTCCAGTGTTGATACTCACCCTGACAGTTCTTCCAGCATGCATCGTGTTCCAAGGCCCGGCATGTTTAACAAGCGATCTGTAAAGTGCCTCATTCTGGGATCAAATGGACGCTCATTGCTAAAAAAAAAAATAAAAAAAAAAATAAAAAAAGGTAGGGAATATAAGACCTTGTTGTTATTGAGAATGAGATGACAATTGCTGCCCTTTTAAATAGCATTATTTTTTTTTTCAAATTTTGTCACTTTAATAGGAACTTAACGGCATTTTCTTTAGATACTTTTTTAAAATAAACACACACAAAAAAAAGTATTGTGAAATAAAAGGAAAATGTTTCTGGTTCTGAAACATTTCTGACAAAAAGAAAACTTAGAAGTGGATATTTTCATTCAATCCTCTATAATCTAACATTGTCACATAAAATCCATTGCAAAAAATTTCTTTACAAGTCACCTCCTTAGTAAATAGGAATGCCAGTGATTTAATCAATTATAAATCAAGTTGCTCTGTAAAGGCCATCGTGGTTTGTTGCAGAACATTAGAGAACAAACATCAACAAGAAGATCGATAAACACGGCAGACAGGTCAGGGAGAAGCTTTGGTGAAGCTTTGTTGATAAAAGCAAATCAAATTCCATTTTCAAGTCATCACTTCAAAAAGACACATAGGCAGCTGGAGGAAGATGACTTGGTAAGACGGCACTAAAACAGAAACTTTGCAAATACCCTGGAAAAATGTTGTCCTAAGTACAACTTTCACACAACAATATAGTGGTAACAACTTGCTATGTTAATCATTTCCTTTAGCAAAGACATGGAAGCTGGCAACAGTTGATGCAAAGATAGCTGAAGCTGAACCCAAAGCGACTCTGAAAGAAAACCTGTTGAAGAGCAACAATAACACACTGTACATTTAAAGCCATGATGGCTTGGCTTCATTAGAAGATTTCCCTGTTTCAGAATGATCCAATCAAAGTCAAGACATCGTAGGAAAGAAACTCCAAAAGATTTAATTGCAGAGAAATTACATTCTATTTCACTGAGTAAGAGATGCTAAATATAAGTGAATGCTTTACCAAATCCCTCTAACTTAAAAATCATGCATTAGTCTATCGGATAAAATCTTTACAACCTTGAATTAAAGTTAATTGTTAGAATGTGACAGAATGTCAGACAGTAAAGAGGACTTTGAATTCAGTGGCAAAGGCTCCTGTATTTATCTGTCCATCAAAGTCTGACCTGAAGAAGGTGAACTGTTGTCCATACATCCAGGGTGTCAGAGTTAGGCTTGGATACTCTCCAAATGGAGGAACAATCAGCGTGAAGATAAGAGAGACCAGGACAAAGGTTGCAGGAAGCACAATCTGAAACCGGTCACAAATAGAAATAAGTTTCAAACCTGCAGAGCTTTGAAATAACATAAAATATATAGGTTTTTATTTCTCTGATTTATTTTATGAAATAATTTAAAATACTGAGCCATAATAGCTTAATGTGTACCAGTAAGTACCACATCAGTGCATGTCCATGTTCACAGCATCCAGCAGTACCTGTGCCAAGAAGTCTTTTCTGCTTCTTGTGGCGTGATGGAATCTCTTCACTAGTAAAGCATAGAACTGCTTCAGGATCAGTGCAGAGCCTTTCACCTGTCTGGAGCCCCTCCCTGCACTGCTGTCAGATGCAGTCCCATTTACACCAATATGTTCTATAATAATCAGGAAAACAAATAACGAGTGTTAGAATGAAAAATTTACTAAAGGAAAAACACATTTAAGGAGGGTAACTTTTATGGAGGTGTGCTGATCAAAATCTAACATGCCTAGTATCTATAAAAGTAACATCAAGCTAAATTTGTGAAGCTTATGCGGCTGGAAGAGAGCGTGTAATAAGTAGCAGCTGCTGAATGTTTAATGTAAAAGTGAAACCCTTAGAACTGGGTTATTTTATGCCACATGAGGTTTAAAAATGATATGACTTTCACAGAAATCCTTCACTGTATTTTATTTGATTTAAATATGAAATACAAATTTTAACTGGTGATAAAACTGCATCTAAATAACCCAGGTCATATGGGTTCCATAGGAAAAAGAGGGACATTTCTTTGCATTCTTATTGAAGCGCTGTCCAAACAACCCTGTTTCTCTGACCTTCAGCTTCGCCTACACCAACTTTGCTGCCATTTTGTCTTCCCTGTAACATCCACTGTTCTAAAGGTGGGAGAAAACACACAAACTGCTGGGTTAAAACCACAACATACGCACAATCTAAGATCTCTGGTTACTGTTTAGGTCACATCTGCATAGTTCAACTGCAAGATTCACACTTATATCAATATCACAGATTTAGGTCTGGGGGGAGGATGGAGGGCACATTGGATAGACAGACCAGTGGGTCAGGAATTTAATCCCAGGAAAAGGCCAAGCAGAGTATCAGTGGTGGCATTTACCAGCAGTGGTGGCATTATTTGCTGCTTCTCCATCGGCTGTGACCTTTAGAAATATCTAGGATTAAAAAAAATACAACAAAGATTATCCTTTAACTTTCAAAACACATCATGCATTAAATAAAAGGGATTTAAAATTTAGATCTACAGTAGTGTGGGAAATGTAGGCAATATCCGTGCTGGGGGATAAGCAGGAAGAGCTAACTAAATCCAAAATTATTGGTTTAAGTTTCCTGAAAGATAATATCATGCTTTTAGAAATAAGTTTTAAGTGTCACTCTAGTTAAATCAGACATTTTTTTTTTTATAATCCTTAACTAAAAGATATATATATATATAGAAAGAGAGGTCCTAAACTGAAAAAAATATCATCCCAGTTTAGGTTCGTTAAACATAAAGCTCCAGTGCATCTAAATGTCAGGATTTTGTGATAACGTCAGTTGAATATGCTAAAGAATAAAAACTATGTTCCACTTTTTATGTGACAAATATCCTACACAATTTACCTTGAAAAACAAACTGTTGTGTGGAACATCTGCTTGTCATTACGTGTTTGTTTTTTGGTTTTTCAGTGGTGCCAGCTTTGTGCAAGCAGGAGGATTCTACCCTGACCTTAAGGAGTATAGCAGAAATCTGGAAAGGAAGCTAGTTTCTTCACAAGCTGGCCGTGTGTGGGCTGCATGGGCTTTGTGGAGGCTTGGGTTCTGCACTGTCTCAAATTTTAAAGTGAAGTGATGGCATGTCTGCAGATAGAGAGAGGTTTTGTTTAACTCTCTGCAAAAAAAAAAGATTGGTTTTGTTTAACTTTCATTTAATGTGGTCTTTTCTGTTGGTGGATGCTGGCGATTGACTGTGTAAATACCTGCTTCTTGAGTTATGAATAATTTGTTATTGAGGTCCATTTACACCTGCCATAAATAATTAATCTGAGAAAAAACGCTCAGCTATTTAAGTGCAATCTTTCTGGAATAACTAATTTCTATTGGCTAACTAAAAACAGTATATGTGCATTCAGGGATAAAGGGACGGGAGCGGCGGGGTTAGAAACACATTTATATATATATTGGGTCAAAGAAGTACGACCCAATACTTACATATTTCAAAGATTTATGTGATAAAGTGTCAAACTAAACACCACATCAATAAAAGGACAAAATATAAGCTGTTAAACATAGAAGTGGCTGCATCATGCTGTGGTGCTTAGATGAAACTAGGACTTTTCTGAAGGTGAGCAAGTTAGTAATTATTAATAAACCACAACTTTAAGGTGCTGAACGGAAATTAGAAATGAAAGAAGAAAAAATACAAATAGAGCCTCTACTAGAGTTGGCAAAATACATGTACTGTATAACAATAAAGTCTACTACATATGAAGGACGTTTGCAAGTTTTCCTAAAGTCTTTCAGCAATATATTTGTTTGAGGGAGTGTAAATGTATATCAGATGTGTTTATTTTTGTTGGATTATACAGGATATGAGTCATGTTAAAGATAGTAAAGATTCTCAGATTATATATCCTGATGTTGACTCTTTACACCATATAAATAGAGCATTTATAGGTGTGTAGATATTTTTAGCCATTGTGTGCTGAACAGCTCAGAATTTATTGAGCATCTCTCAAAACCCTACAGTAAACATCTCTATTTGATTAACCTTCAGCTGCGGATGTCCCTACCTCCTCTAAGGATGTATCAGAGATGCCAAAGCTGCTCAGACCCATATCAGCGAGCGTCTCCTCCAGCTCCCGAAACAGACTGGCATAGGCTCTATGCTTGAAGCCTTTATTAGGGAGCAAATATGTCAACTCCTGCCCAATGGTCTCTATAAGTTTGGCCTCAGGAACATGATGGTGAATAAGACTGGTGATGCTGTCGATATCCCCTGGGAAGAAAATAGAGAAGTTTAGGTTTTATATGTTTTTTTGTTTTTTGTTTTTTGTATGAGCAAAGTTTTTCCCAGGAAGCACAAACATTCTACAAGAACAAAGGAAGAGGAGCTGCTTGAAAACTAAACAAAAAAAAAACCAAAACAACATACAGTATCATTCAAGTGAGTGAACTTGTTCTGCAGCAACTTTGGGCTGTTATATCTTAGGCAGCATCTCATCGGGCAGATAAGTAGGAAAGGGGCTTTTATGTCAACGACACAACAAAATTATTAATGTTTGTGAATAATGTGCACTGTTCAATAGTGTTTTGTGACTTATACGAGAGGTGCAGTGATAGGAATTGTAAAAAGAGCCTGTTGGCACAATTACTGACTCACAGATACCCTCATACCTGTGAAAATACAGGGGAGGATGTGTAACAGAGTTCCTCTGCCCTTTTATTTTAAATTAATTTCAACAAGCCTAACCATTATTATCTGCACGTCCCTCGGACATTAGAAGGCACTGCCACATGCAAAAATATCAATCTTTTCAGGACAGATGGGTTCTAATCATTTAAATATACATATTGGTTTGCAGTGATGCTTCTCTCCAAGTAGACAACAAAATAATGACAAGCCATTAAAATAGCTTAAAACAAAGAGGTCCAACTTTATTTTTGATGGCCTTCATGTGCTAAATCAGTTAAAGTATCTGAGATCAATTGTTAAACACAAATAGGATGCCTAAGGGACAAATGTGGAATAGTTTTATCCTTCTCATTTCAATTGCTAAAGTCCCTGTGAGCTTTATAAATGTCTTCTGCCCTCTAGTGGAGGATGGAGTACTACAAGTGGCAAGTACTAGTTTTATTGAAGGATTCAAAATGGCTATGAGCCATCCATGGTTTAGTTAAGATGTGGTTTTAGATAAGGGCCATAAAGGCAGTTTCCCAGGGTGTTATTAGAAAGGAAAGGGACAGTAGTAACAGATAAATAGATGCTACTCATTCTTAAGCTGCCCTGAATTTCAGAAAGTTTTTTCATAAAGGGATGTATAGGGCAATAAATATACCAGAGGTCACAATTTCAGAAAAAGTAAAAAAAAAAACAATTCTCTGGACTTTATTTCCAAGTTTGAAGACGTTTTGCTTCCCATCCAGGAAGCTTTTTCAATTCAAAATGTCAGAAATGGCGTTGATTTGAGGCTTTAGAGAGTGGACCAAAAACAAAGACTTGTTTTGGCTCAGAACACGAATGGCTGCCCCTTTGGATTGGGGGTCGTTTGGGTTCTTTGTTAGCCTGCAATAACTGATACTTGTCTATGACTCTGAAAGGGGGGTGTCTAGAGGGGATTGTTAGCCTGCCTGAACAGCAGAGGTGTTCTGTTTCCCTGTAATGGGGGTGCGGGTTGCGATGATAGTGGGAAGGATTCAACTGTATCGTTGCATTGTAGGTTTTTAAAGCTGAAATCTGAGTCCACTTCCTCTGTTTAAGGCTGTTTTTTCTTTCTTAACATAGATGACGCTGTTTCTGACATTTTGAATTGACAAAGCTTCCAGGATGGGGAGCGAAACGTCTTCATACTTGGAAACAAAGTCCAGTGGATTCTATTTTTTACATTTTTGGAATGACTATGACCTTGATGACTGAGAATCTTCACTAGCACAGAGGTCACAATGATTTGGTTAATGAGGGTTAAGTAAGAAAAATAAGTGAATAAATAAAATCATCTTTTCTTTTCAAACTGAAAGTACAACAACATAACTGTGTTACAAAATTGTGTACCACCTGTGATCTTTTATTTAGCCTTTTAGTGTAAAAAAAAGGGATCTAGATTGTCTTTTACATGTAGATGGTTATTAATACTGCTTTACAAAACCCCAAAACTGATTGGTTTTGATTTAAACAACTCATGAGGCTCAGAGGATTCAGAGATCTTGTACCTGAGCTAAGCCCCCGAGTCGACGTAAACTCGGGAATGTTGCCTTGTTTGGTTCTGGCCTGTACTTTTGTCACGCCCCGAAATTGACATACATTCACATACAGACTGTGAAGACATTTTCACAATTTTCCCAAGGATCTGAAGACTCGACAGGCATGGATTATTTTTTTGTATCAGAAGATCCCTGCAAAGTTTGATGCTCAGCTGTTCATTTGCTCTAAGCATTTTACAGAAGACAGCTTTCAAAATCTTGGACAGCTCGAAGCAGGATTTGCTAAACTTCTTTTTTATGAAAAAAGTGGCCTTATGGCTGGTCCGACCATAAGGCCACCACAACCACAAGCTGTAAGTACTATTCTGTCGTTAACCTGTTGATAGCAATGCCAGCATATCAACAATTTGATGTTTCAGTGAGTGAGTGCTTGTTGCTATGATGCGTCTTTGCTCAGTAGCTTCGCTCATTGTAAACCAACCAATCAGCGCACAACTCATCTAAATGATCATACCATAAAAGGAAGAAAACCTGTCGTTTCATTCTAGGGCTTTTAACCAGGCTTGAATTAAGCCCTAGAACAGCAAATATGCTTTTTTCAGCCCAACCAATGTTACACACCCTATTCAGAGAGCGTAAGGACCAGCACCAAATACCCTATAGAATCATTCTATGACCCCTTTAACATTTTCATATTCAAGCTAATGACTGATAATTTCATATATATATATATATATATATATATATATATATATATATATATATATATATATATATATATATATATATATATATATATNTTACCTCCTCTGACAGCGAGACCGGCCATTATTAGAGACCCGGCCGCTATTGGAATACAGGCCAATATTAGAGAATTTACGGTATATATATATATATATATATATATGATTAAATATACTGTGGATAAAAGCAGAGAAGCTGCAGGCGCATTCAGTGTTTTCTAGATTTTCTTTAAGAAAGGCACAAAGCAAAACAGCTTAGGTAAGTTTATTATGAGGTGTGAGTAGTTTTCAGAACAAAGGATTTACTTAATTGCTGATGCTTTAATTCCTGCCTAAATACCTTTGTTTTATACAATCATTTAAAAAACTTTTTGCTAACTAACTTCTGTGTTTTCACAGCAGAGGGAAGGAAACAAGATACCCTCTATAATAAACACGAACAGTGACATAACAGTGAAAAGTGCTGCTTTTGAGGACAGAGCACATGAAAGGTTGATAGAGGACAGGAACACTTACCCTCCAGAACTCTGTCTTGCTGCTGGAGCAGATTCTGGGACTGATCTTTGTATTTGGTGCACAGGGAGCAGGAGCACGAGCAGTCTGAAGCACAATCGCATTCATTCTGACAGACAAGCAAAAGAGAAGGAGGCTTCAGCAAAGAATATTTATTTTCTGCCAGAGGAGGCAGAAACAGTGTTCTTGGTCTGCAGGCATAGCTCACCTCCCGCTTCCTGATGTCCTTTAAACGGCGTACAAGTGTCAGATAAAAGCCAACTCCGAAACAGTTTTTGAGGAAAAGAGGAGACCCCGAGCAGCAAAGCTGTCCTTTGGAAATGATGGCGATGCGGTCGCTCAGCAGGTCGGCCTCATCCATGTGATGTGTGGACAGAATCACAGTGCGACCTGCACAGTAACGATGACAAAGCTCAATCTTTGTTAATATCTTGGAAAACATAAAATCCAAAACATTTTGACTCTGTTCCTTTCTCTCCACAGCCTTGAACCTGAATATCTGTGCTTGAAAAGTCTGCTACCAAATTTAAAAACCTCTGGAAGGTGCAAAGGTTTGTTTCACTCTTTAAACATTTATAAAATGCCATGAGTAAAACATGTTGGAAACAATTTTGTTTTATTTTATTTAAACCTTTATACCTGTTCTATATTTCAGCAGAAGATCCCAGATGGATCTTCTAGAGTAAGGGTCCACCCCTGAGGTTGGTTCATCTAGGATGACGACCTTCGATCCTCCAACAAATGCCATGGCAACAGACAGTTTCCTTTGCATGCCACCTGTGATGTGCAGAACAGATTTATTAAAGACAGACGGATAAATAATGGTCTCTGACTCATAAATAAAAACAGGTGGTTGACCTGAAAGGTTCTGAGCCTCCTCGTCTCTCTTGTGAGGTAGTCCAAGGTCCAAAAGCATATTCTCAACCTCTGTCTGAGCCTCTTCTTGCGTCCGACCCTTTAGCAGTGAGTAGAACAGGATGTGCTCCTCCACTGTGAGACTGGAATCCCAATGTGGATGCAGGAATTCAACATTTTGAGAAAATAATAGAAAAGAATGTTTCAGAACAGAAATTGTTTAATCTGTGTAACACTTCAGCGGAGGCGTAGCCAGAACATTTTAATAAGGGTGGCCAAGCAATAACCACTGTAGACTGAGGGGCGGCTGAAAGCGGATAGGCGCCAGAATCTCAGGGTCAATCTACACTGTTCCAAACAGAAAATTAACAACCAAAACATTCATATTTTGTAAATAAAGACTAACTATACTTTCCTACAGCCTTTGCTAACAAACAGATGCCAATATTTAAACATCCATGATGTCTAAATTAAAGGTGTAGTGAACAAAATTCTTTCAGGTTTGACTTCTGGGGGGACATGTTATTCATTGTCATTACTTATCTACTTTTATCAATAATCATTCTGCATAAAATTTATATTTAAATGTACTAATATCTACATTAAAATGATTAGTTATTATTATAGCAGTTATTTATTTCTTATTTCACTGAAGACTCAGATGACATGCAGAAACATAATTTTCTCTTTACCCCCTAAGATAAAAAATCTAGTTCTGAAAAGAGCATAAATTCTGTATTTATCATCTTTACCCTTCGTATATTGATGTTCATATTTAACCAAAGTGTTTTTGTTGTCAAGTAACTGTGAAAATATGAAAAATGTAAATGTTAAATAAGTTAGAACATTCCACTTGAGAGTATTACTGCTGCCACCCTCTGTATTAGAGGGGGGAAAATGGTTGCCTGAGGGTGGCCATGGCCCCCCATCTAGCTCTGCCCCTGCACTTCAGAAACCCCCATTTCGATGAACAATGGTGATGCGAAGTGTTTCCTATAGTCTATTCTGAAAGGTTTTGTTCGATTTAACAATAGATGCAAGCAACTAAACCCTCAGTCTCCATTTTTGGTCTCAGACCTGCTGTTGGTGGTCAGACAGACCTGTGACTGTAATTTTATAGGAGTCTGACTCCTGTCAGTCAGTCCCATGGCAGCTGTCGCTACATTGTAGCTTACCCCCTACAGTATTTGAATCTGTGGGTGAATGACTGAATGTCAGGTGCACTTTAGAGTCCCACTTGATAAAGCGCTTTTGGTCTACTTTGATTTTCTTTATTTATTTGCTGGAGTTGTATTTAATTGTTTTTTTACCAGTATTTTTCTAAATCTTTTCAGTCAATGCTGCATTTACAGCTGCAAGCCTTTGGTGCGTGTTTTCAGCAGTTTTACATATTTAGAGAGAAGAATTCTTGCTCATTCCTCTTGGTAAAATGTATAAAATTCAGTCAAACTGGACTGAGAGGATCTAAAACCTAATCTTTCAGCTTTTGCCATAGCTCATCTCTCCAAATTAGGTCTGGACTTTAAATAAGCTGTTTAGCATTTGTTGTTGCTTTAAATCTAAACATTTAAACATTCCACTGCTGTAAGGGACATTATGGGTCCCTGTCCTGATGAAATGTGAACCTCCAAACTATTCTCAAGTCCTCTGCAGCCTCCATCCACACTGTATTTAACTTCAGCCATCTTTCAATCATCTCTGACATGTTTCCCTGTTCCTTCGGAAGAAAAGCATCCCGAAGCATAATGCTGAAAAGATCATGATTTCTGGTAGATTTACGGTGTGCTGCAGTTTTAGTTTGTTGACACATTTCCATATATGCAGCATTTTCTTGAATAAACACAAATGCATATCACACTTCTTAAATCTTGACAATCATACATCAAATTCCTCCCATTTCACAACTCTTTGCTACTTTCTGTTGTTTTTGGTTTTTTTACATAAAATCTTTAAATGTGTTGTAGAAATAAAAAAGCAGAAACAAATACAAATGCTCCAACTCACTGATTGAAAAGGATGTTGTATTGAGGGCACATTCCCATAGAAGTGCGGATGATATCTATGTCTGTTTTAATGTCTCTACCATTGATGTAGGCCGTGCCGGATGTGGGAGGGTAGAGACCTGTCAGAATCGACCTGAAAAGAATTTTAAAAATCAGTTGTGAACAGATGGAAGTTGATAACATGTCTAAAGCTGAAGAAGGGAAAGAAACGATGGCTGTAAGAAAGAGTTTCATAGTTTCTTATTCCATCCTGATATATTATTTAAACCTTTAGTGTAAATAATAATTTGACCTAATCTATTCAAATTTTTTCTTTTTTTGCTCACAATGTTGTTGTTTTTCCTGCCCCATTGTGGCCCAGGAAGGACGTGATCTGCCCTTCATAGAAACTGATGCTTAGGCAGTTCACAGCTGGCCGAGATCTGCCATCAAACACCTTGACCAGATCCTGAATTTGGACACCCAAAACCAGGCCAATCGGGTCCGGCTCAAAGAACAGCTGACCTGCATGGAGGAAAAAGCAAAGAGAATCACTTCAGAGAAACATTTGTTAAATCTTTTTCCAAGAGATATATACTTCATGTAAAGAGGCATGTAAGGCTGTTTGGGTTCAGTAAAGCAGTTCTGATAGTAATACTGTGTACCCCATAAAAGGTGAAGAGATGGGAGCTAGGAACAGGAGGTAGGAACTAAATTTAATTTTGACTGAGCCAGGGACTAATCTGTGGCTAAATGAACAGAATAAAATGAAACCAGGCAGGGTTTTTACTCTGTGGACCAGGATTGTCCACCTCTGCTGCATTTACTTCATTTAGAATTCTCATTTCCTCCGGATTGAGTGTAATTCCCTTATCTGTCCACTAGATGTCTTCCTAGTATTCTCTAACTTATAGGTCTCCCACCCTGGTCTTCATGGCCAATTGCCTGCATGTCTTAGATTTGTCTTTGCTTCAGCACACCTGAATCAAATGATTGCATTTACTCCTCAGCAGACACCAAGGTACAGGGAAACCCCCAAAAACATGCTGTACAGAGGGCCCTGAGGGGCAGTACAGTAGACCTGTTCTCTAAATGAAATCTGAATTCGTCAGGTTGTTTGTTCCTCACCTTCATTCTCAGCATTCTGAGCCTCCTCCTCCTCCTGCTTTGGATTTTGCTCTTGTTCCTTCAGCAGCTCCCTTTCTCTCTCCAAGCGTTCTCTCTTACTTTGGTGTTTGCAGGTTTTCTTGCCGGCTGACCCATTCGAGGTGTAAGTTTCTGGCGTAGCCCTGCCTTCAACATCCAGGTCCTGATTCTCTGGTTCTGGTTTCTTTGAATCTGGTTTAGAAAGATAGCCTCCAGTAAAGATACTGTCAGGGATCCCTGATTAAAGGGCTCCAACTAAGTATAATGCTTTGTTTGATACACCAATGTTCCTACACACAACCATGCTTGCAGTGACATTGTTTTTGAGATAAGCTTATAAGAGCAAGTTTTGTTAATACCATGTATGTGTATTTGTACAGTGTCTCAAACCTAACCTGTGTAAGAAATGTTAAGCAAAAGCAGGAAATTTTCAACTGTTTCAAAATTGCATTGGCCAAAATAACTTTCAGAATTGTTAGCAAGACTGGAAAAATAAAACACTGCTCAGCATCTCAGCTGTTCAGCTTTTTTCTTGGCTAAAGTGCCTCACAGATTTTCCAAACGTGACTAGAATATTATACAGAAAAGAAAGTTTGCCATGTGTACTAAAATTCCCTCACTCTGAACTAAACTGTTTGCAGAAATAACTCCATTAGTAAATATAGCCCACTTTTCTGTTATAGTAGTTTGAAGATATCTATTAAGAATTTTCCTCCTTATATATTTCTGAAGCATATCACTGAATTAACAACATTGTAAAGACAAATGCATACAGAACAGGTTAGAATATACCCACAGGAGCAGCCAGTTGTCCCCTGTAATCCTAGATGGACAAATATTCGTCACACATTCCAAAAATCTGGCTGCTATGAAAAAGTGGCAATAACAAATCTGTAGAAAGTCTCATTTAAAGTTTCCCAGAAAACAAGGAGTGGGAGCAGCCAAGGCGTAGAAGAATGCTGCTCAGATGGGATCGAATATGAACTTTTTTCAGTCCACATGAAGTTCTTCGTATGAGAAAAAACTAACGCTGCACTCCCTAAAAAATGACTATTTGGACACAACTCAGAGAATATTTGCATTTTAAACACACCTGGTAAGAGTGGGATGAAAAATTAGCTAATTGTGGGGTTTGTGTTCCCCCACAGAATTCATAATAACTGTCTGTTTAGGTTTTATGCAGGAAAAATACATGTGAATTTGGGATCATACAGGCTCTGGGTGTGTTGAATAGCTTTAAATAATTGTTTCAGCAATTACTAAGACCAACATAGAGTTTGTTTTTTACTAGGGTGGGATTATGAGAAAACTCATCTAGTTACACAAAAGAAGTGCACCAAGAACCCTAACCAAATTAATTCTGGAGAAAATTCAGTACACATTTTTTTAGGAACAAGAAAACTCAACATGTTTATTACTGGACACTCCGTTTTTTAAATACCGGTACACTGAAAATACTAAATGCAAAAAATGCAAGAGAACAGAGAGTGAGCAAAGGTTCACCCTCTAACAAACTTATTTCAAAGCATAGTCATAAGGTTGCAGGGCCAAATCAAAATTTAGACCAAAACTGAAGTGAGCATACTTAATTGTTCACAGAGATTCTCTTTTTAATTTGGCCAAGATTGAGCTATTCTAGATGTTCAAAGCTGGAAAGAAGACCCTTAAAAACAACTGCTGCTGTAATTTCAACAATATATGCATTTTCTTTTCATTTTACCACTACTAAATTATGGTGATCTATCATATAAAACCGTAATAAAATATAAATTAGGGTTTGAAGTTTTAATGGGACAGAATGTGATCAAGTTTTGAATAAACTTGCAAGGGACCCTTTAAGTTAATCAGCAGACAAACCTTGATCACCTTTTTCTGTATACGAAGGTGTAGGTCTCTCCCAGTATGAGGGCTGCAGAGGGAAGTAGAATGGTCGACCAATGCCGTACTGTCCTGTAAAGATATATATATATATTTTTTTTCTTTTTTTGTCATTTGGATAAAACCTAAATAAACATGTTACTGCAAAGTATTCATTATTAAGACTCCAACCTGGGAAGACATTGTCCAGATACCAAGCCAGGACTCCGTAGAGGATGGCATCGAACATCATCATGAGGATGGAGGTGAGGAAAGAGTAAGTGTCTTTCTCTAACGGGCTGGTCTGAATGTTGCTCCACTGTAGACCCAAACCTTGCTCTTCATACCTTGAAAGGTACTCCGTCCCAAAGCCAAAAGCTACTGGAGAGAGCAAGCTCTAGGAAAAGGATGCACAAAGGACACCAATTCATCAAAATCTTTATTTTTTTTAAAAACTAAAACATACATGCATATTAACTCCGTAAGGATGAGTTTATATATTTAAATAACTATAATAATCATAATTAAATTTTTCTGGTGTAACTGGATTAATTTAACAATGAGATGCATATTTACAATAAGATACAAAGAAGTTATAATGCTTTAAAAATTCCTCCTAGACTGTCTGATTTTGCAAAATTCCTCAAATGAAAAATAATTGGACCTACTGCAGCCAGTTTCATGTTCTTGGTGATGCGGTCCTGCCATGCAAAACACAGGATGTGAGGCAGGTAGAGGGTGAAGTAGATGATTCCGCTGCAGGCAGCAGCTAGGTTGGCTTTGTTAAAAAACACACTCATCAGGAAACATTGCATGATGGTGGTCACAGTGAAAGTCAGCAGGAAGAAGAAGACAAGGAGTGGGTCACTGTAATTCAGCACCTTCCCACCCTGTGGAAAAAAGAACACTTTAAGTGAAAGTCATTTGCTTGTCTGCTGTTATTTTTTTCTCTAATAATCTCCACAAGAGTGCACCATTACCCCTTTATAGAAAGAGCCCTTCAAACCAGTGCAAACACAGTTTCAGCTTTCAGCATCTGTCCTTACCATAATGATGGCTGTCAGCAGCGCCGTGCTCACAGTCATCAAGATGAGGCTATCAATGAACCAGGTGTACCAAATGACTGCGTTGTCCACCCCCATGGCTTTGAGGGTCTCTTTGAGGCGCAGCTCCTTCTCTAAGACGATGCTCTTCACAGTCATGGAGACAGAGTAGATCCAGGCCAGCACCATGAACATGGGGAAGCAGCGGTTTAATGTGATCATAAATCTACAGAAAAGGAGAAGGGTGATATAATGATTCTGAATTAGTTTATTGTCTTTCCAAAAACAAACACATCGTGCATCCTTTTTTTCAATTTGATACGAAGCAAAGATTCATGTTTTTAAGGGGGTATATTTATTCAACAAACTCCAAGGTTAAGTTAAAACATTTCCACAAATGTTGTAATTATAAACTGATTTTGATAGTGTTCTATATAAATAAACCCCCGTTGGAAGGTTAACAAGAAACTGAAACAAATGTGGTCTCAAAACAATGAAAGAGCATCCTGGGCTGTGGTCAGAATCAAAACATCTTTTGGGTAATGCAATATATAACACTTTTGCATACTGTAAAAAATAACCTTTTATTCACACATTCGAAGTCCATTTAAAATGTATCTATTTTAGGTCAATTATTAACTCGGAAATTATTTTAATTGGCTAAAAGGTAGATGAAAAAATTCTTAAAAACTAACGAACAAAAATTCAGGAATTATTATTTACTAAGGTGGAAAAAAATAAGATGAAAATTTAAAAGCGACAATTGCCATGTGAGCATTTAAAAAAAATCATGGTTTAACTGCTTGAATTAATAAACTGAATCCCAAAAGACCGCAATTGATTATTATTTTTTAAAAAACAACATTTTCCTCGGTACTTCAGGGAACCTGTGTGCATGTGTTCATTCAAATTGCTAAAGCACTGATGGGTCAACTCACAGGTCATCTACATAGCAAGGATATGGCATCTGTTGGACGTAGACCCCAAGAGGCCAATCATTTCCAGTGTGAAGCTTGATGATCCCATGTTCAATCATATCCTGCAGGTATGCAAACCCCCCCCATAGGTACCTCTGGTCCTCCATGGGGTCTGCTCTGGGACCGGGATCCCAGTACCTAACACCGAACAGAAAGAGAGAATATCAAAGATGGTTTGATTTTCCAGTTATATGATTTTAAATAGACTTTATCAAGCAGAAGGTAACAAAGAAATTTCTTCATTTTTCTGTGGATATTTTCTGCCGTCTGAAATAATCCCAAACTTTTAATTTCATTCAAAAAATACCTCAAAGGCAAAGTCTCTTCAGCCACATAAAACACACAAGTATCCCCTTGATGAGCTGATAACTGTGAGACAGAGCTCTGTTACAATCTGATTATTCAATTGCATAGATGCCGGACTCCCACTGGGTCCATTACAGCTTGTTGGTGAGCTGTAAACAGCTCAAAGTGCTTGTGCTCACAGGGGGATATTGGCAGACTGTCTCGCAATAAATGGGAGATCAAAGAGAAAAGAAGTGTATGTAAGTTGTGGACGTGGGTGAGATTAAAGGGTGCGTAATGAGTTAATGAGAACCACCAATAAAGTTCGCAAGATGCAAAGAAGGCAGCTGGAAAGGATTTTCCCTCTTATAGAGAATGTAACAAGTATATATGAAAAGGATCATTGATGTGGCAGTAACAGCATAAAAAGAAATAAAAAGACAGGGGATTGGGTGTTAATAATGTGCAGTGTTGTGTATCAAACGGTACTATTTTTTTTTTTATTTTACATCAAAGAAATTATTTAAAAAGTCTTGAAATTAACATTTGATAAAAAAAAAAATAAAAAAAACGACTCATAAGTGTCAAACATATGGGAACCCCTAAGCCCCTACAAATGAAATAAAACAGATGACTTCTACTTAATGCTTTAAGCTGAACTTGAAACGTTAATTCAAATGTAAAGGTTTCCTGTTTACCTGTGTAAGGAGATACAATCACACATAGAGCTGTTCCTGTTTACCACCTTTCAATAAAAGCAACAACAAATAAAGACGCCACGCCAGTAAAGTTAGTAAAAGCTGACCTCTATGCCATAAATTAAAATAGAGCAGGATTCAAATGTAGCAAACAATAACTTCTTGATTTTAGAGTCTCTATGAAAGCCTGAAAGACATTATTTGCAAGCCAACCAGCTATCTGGGTTTAAACAAATGTTACTGGTTCACCACAAACACACCTCTGGATTTAATAGTGGTTGAACTAGAACTCACCCCACAGGTCTGATGTGGACAAATACATTTTTTTGTTAAAAAACTATCTGGAACCTCTGCTAGGTACAGTTGAAGATCTGTGGTGATGAAATCTTGGAACAGGATGGACAGCCCAAGGGTAAATCTGGTAACTTGATCTACAGTGATGCAAAGCGTGTCGCTCCATATAAATACTTCCTCATACATAAAATCATACTTATTTGTTAATTAAAGTCCCCAGACTTAAATTATTAAGAGATCCCTTGGAGTTAAAAGAATAGGAGAGAGTGTAGGACTCTTCACCATCTAGAGCAAACATCCTAAGAGGTTTGGCCAAAAATCTCAGCCACTGGATAATCCCAGCTTAATGCAATTGGGGAAAAGAGTTCCACTGGTAATAGAGTTACACCAAGTGTCGATAGCAGTGGTACCAGTAGGCGTGGCTTCACGGATGTGAAGAAGATATTTTTTAGCAGGTTAGAAGTTTTACATTTGAAGTATACTATATGAAGCTCCCATCTAGAGAGAATGGATTAAAAAGAAGACTTAAAGTGTTTACAGACCTGTCTTTGATCTTGTTAGTCCGCTCAACTGCATCTATGTCCATGCGGATCTTGTATTTGACATGGGGAGGAACACTCGTGGTCCATGGATACATGTCCATGAAAACCACACCTGCCCAGAACTTGTTCTCCTCCAGCAGGTACAGGGCCTGATGAATCATCTGGGACTCATCGGTGTAAGCCACAAACTTATCTAGACTGATGCACTGCAGACAAACACATGGTTGGAGACAGAGCTTTGGATTTGGTAGTGACACTTTTTAAATTGTGCAGTCTATCTGCAAAGCTGTTGTTCAGATAGCATGAATAGAAGTGTCAGCAATGATATTTTATCTTTGCTCGTTTAGTTTAGAGGCATGCAAACATGAGCAGTACACCTTCCCCTCTCAGAGGCACAATTATCTAATCATATAACACATTTATAAGACATTGCCTATGGATTATTCCAGGTGAGATCATGGATGAAATAAAATCAAACAGGTTTTGCAGTATTTAACATGCAGCGCACAGTTTAACCTGCTTCATCCTCACCTCCTCAATAAACACCAGTGACCTACTTTCACTGGCACTTATTCAGCCCCCTCCAGCCCCCCACCATCACCACCACCACTCCACCCCATGTTTGACAAACTGTGTGGCATGTCTTTTTTTTCTTTCCTCGTCTCTCGGCCCCTTTCCCTACATTTTGGTTCCAATCATCATTTTGTTTTTTCTCCACAGAGCCAATCTCAACCTTTGGGGTTTTTTTCTTATTATTATGTATTCACTTGCTTGAATTTATTTATTTTTTATGTTCTTGAATTCTATATATATCTTATTTGGTGCCTGAAATATTATATGACTGTCTGTTGGAGATGAATCATACCCTGTAGGTTTTTTTTTTTTTTTTGATTGATTGATTGATAAGAAAACATACGGTATTATTTATTTCTGCTTTAAACATATAAAGCAGAAAACATATATTTTATTCAGTCAAGCAATTATTGTCATTTCCCTGGCGACTTTATGGACGCAAAGACAAAAATCCTAGTAATGGATGGTTTTTAGCTGCTCTGAAGGAGTTTTTTTCTACAGTCTTGCTTATTTGCATCATTTTCCCACTTTTTGTGAAAAAGCTGCTATTGCTGTCTGCCCTTTTTTGACATTTCTCATTTTTATTTGAGTATGCCATTGCATTTTTTTTTCTTTCAAATATGTGTTTTTGTTCTTTACAGAACAAAGATTGCAATTGCAATTCTCAATTTCCACACTGTAGTACTGGGATGATTCTACAAGTATTGTTTTTTGGTTTGTTGATACTTTTTCCTAAGAGAAAAGCAAGATGATTAATACACCTTCTGTACACTATCTGCAGTAAGAAATGGATTTATAATGCATGATACTCAAATGCTCACCTAAAGACAGGCAGAGGAGAGGTACCGGTACGCTTCCCAATAGAGTTGTAGTGTGAGAAACATTCACTCTTGACAGAGTGAGAGGACCTGGTACTAACTGCCACTACCATTCAATGCTCCAATGGTAGCTGACAGCTGTATCTAATTGGTTAAATTGCCATGGTTTGTTTGTGGGGCTCTGAGTCGTTGTGGCACTAAGCAATGCGACAAAAAGACAAATTGAGATGCCTGTGAAGATGGAGTTCTTTCTTAAACCACCATTTTTGGCTCTTTTAAAATAACACAAGAGAGGCAGGGAGAGAGAGAAGGAAGGATAGAGTGATTTTCCCACTTTTATAAAGAAGAACAGAGGTTAGTTTCAATGCCAAGCTGTACACTGAACCACCTCTGAGGAAGGTGACTCATTCCCACCTACTCCCTACTTTATCACCATCTCCACAATGGAGGCAAGGGATGGAGGCGACAGCACACTTGTCCTCTCCACCTTTTAGGCTGATCGACGGGAGAGAACCTATAGAGCTGTGATAAGTGGTTCAATCTATCTAAAAAGGCCTTTCTGCAACATAAAGGGAGCAGCCTTGGCTGGCTGATACTTCTGTCTGGAAAACGAACAAACCTACTGGCAAATAAAACTTATTTACATGAATCCCAGCCATAAAGAAGGGCTCCTTACCTCTCCATATTGGTTGAACATGCGTATGATTTGATCGGTAATATTAAAAATATTCCTCCAGTCAAAGTTGGGCATTCCCTCCTCCCGTTTCTCCTCTGGACCGTTGTCCAGGAAGTTGAGAATATCTTTAGTTTTAAACTCGCCTTCCTGAAGATTATCGTCCAGAAAGGTCATCACTGTAGGATTCCTCAGTGTATCCTGAGAGGGAAAAAAACAGCACTATGCATTATTATCTTTTTTTCTTTTACTTGCTTAATTAATCTAAATTAAAATTTTATATTTGTAATTGAAATGAGAACAGACAAATCTACTAAAAACACACAACATTTCAAGACGGTTTGTTTAAGTTAAATTTTAGTATATTCTTTGCCCACCCACAGTAAAATATTAAAAGGCTGAAATAGAAATGAATCAATCTAATTCACTTAAGTTTAGTTATACAGTGTCAATTCACAACACGTAATCTCAAGGTGAATTACAATGCAACCAGATCATACAAAGTTTTCTATCGAAGGAAAACCCGTTGATTGTGTAGACTCATTGACTTGAAGGCAATCCTTCACATCAAGCATACTTGTAGCGACAGTGGAGAGGAAAAACTCCCTTTTAACAGGAAGAAACCTCCAGTAGAACAGGGAAGGAGGCTTAGTGTGAATTACAGTAGAATTACAGTATTAATCACAGGTGAAAATTAAAGAGTCATAAACCATTAAAAAACAAAAGCACCAGCACATATGGATGATGATGATGATGATGGGCACCAATACATTTCCCTAAGATGGGATTGCATACTTGACAAAACATGCTTTTTAACTACAATGCTGTATTTGCAGGGTGCCCACTGGTTGCCTACATGACTACTATTCACATTCAGTGGATTTTTTTTTTTTTGCTAATCTTAAAATAAATAAATAAATAAAAAAAAGAATGAATGTGTTAACCCACTAGAAAAGTATTTTATCAACCTACAACTTTGGTTTAAGGAAAGGAACAACAGAAAACTAATGCAAAAGGGCACTATGCATTTTATATTACAAGTACAACCGATATCAAAAGAGGCAACTGTGGGCTTCATTTGTGAGCACAAAGTTAATATGCAAACACTAAAATTCAGATTGCTCTGGCAGAATTGTTCTTGTTTTTGATTTTAGCTGTCTTCAGCCTTTTTCCTTCCTTCCCATCCAACGCATACCGCATGTAGGAACTTATTTTAGATATTTAATTTAAAAAGATTGTGACAAAAATACATTTAAATGGACAGTACCCTGATCATGTTCATCTGGATGCTGTTGTGGAAGAACGCCCAGAGCTGAGGTCCCACCTCTTCCCAGGCCTTGGCCATGTTCCTCAGCCTCTCCAGCTCCTCAAATGTTGTATTAGCCTTTTTTAAAAAAGATACAATTTAAATCCTGTGAATCACTGTTTCCAAAATGAAAGTCCACCGGAGCATCTGATACAGAACCTTACAAGAGTCATCCTTCTCAAAATGTTTAATTTTTTTTTTTTTTTTTCTAGTTACAGTGAAAAACGTTGAGGTATGTTAACACATTTGTATATGAAAAACTAACACATAAAAAAAAAACGCATTAAAATATATCAGTCTGAATCTTCTGATAACTTTTGTTGATATTTAGTCCACCTTTACCCCGATATCCCTAAATAAACCAACAAGCAACCAACTGCCCCTGGAGGTGACCTAATTAATAAACAGAGTTCAACTGTAACTGTAATTTATTATAAAATTTATTTGAGGTTTGTAAGAGCAAACAGCATGTTGAAGACTGAGAAACTGAAATTAGTTTGTGAAGAAATTACTTTAGAAAATAATATCTTAAGCTTTGATCTTATCAGAGGGCTTACTCAATCCATCATCTAAAAATATGGAAGCTGTACTGTGCAACTGCAAGCCTGCAGAGACAATGCCCTTAACCAAAACAGCTGCAGAGATCCCTAACTTAAGTGAGAAAGTCATTTAACCCTTCACAAAAATAGCTTTTTGGGATTAGTGACAAGAATAATGTCATTGTTGAAGGACAGCCATAAATCCTTAATTAAGATCATCAAAGCCTGGTCAAAGAAACCAAAAATAACTTTGTGACCTTCTTGCAAATCTCCATGTGTGAGAAAAAGTCCCACTACAAATCACCACCAATCCCCACCATTCAGTGGGAATGCTATTTTCAGCAGGGACAGGAAAGCTGATTTAAGTTGATACAAAGATTTAAATCATAATGATAACTTCCTTAAAACTATAATTGTCACTGCTGCCAACAAACTCAATAAGTGCTTTACATCCTTGTTGTCCATTTAGTGTTAACATCCCTCATATTATTTGTTGTTTCTTCTTAGGGTTTTTCCCAGTAGTGAAGTGGTTTAAACACTTTGACTCTAATGCAGCAGACTGTGGTTTGAATCCCAGTTGCGTCATGAAGGTCATTCTGTGTGATAATGGTGCCACATCTGTCAGCAGGTCATAAATGACCAAGCTGGGGACCGTGAATTAATCAGCAGCAGAAAACGACTAAACAGTCTGTTTTTTTGTCATTAATATATATGCACAGATTGTAATTTTTCAAAATCTTCCTGCTTGGTTGAGCTTTTCTTTCGCCCGTATTTTGAATTCACCTGTACCGTAGATTTTTTTATTTCTTCATATTATATTTTTTTCTTTGTTTGGGTCTGCATGCTCCCCTTTTTTTGTCCTGTTGTTTCTGGCATACAAGAATTTCCAACCAATAAGCACAATAAAGGATATTTCTATTCTAAATAAAGACATTGACTGCTTTAGACCAGTTTAATTTTTGTGTATGCTGACTTAACCCTAAATGAAAGTCTGCAGTAAAACTTGGAAGAACTGATATTTACAGATGCTCTCCTTCCAATCCAATTCACTTTAAGCTATTCATTAAAAATAAAATTAAAAATTAAAAAACAATTCATCCCCTCCAGAGTCCGATGAATACTGGCTCAGGGGAATAATACAAACAAATGTACCCCACACTATTAAGCTGCTATGTAAGTTTGTAAGGCAAACTTCAACTCCTAAGCAGCTTTTAAGATTTAGAAATAACAAAGTGCTTCACAAAAGTCCTTAAAACAAGAATAAAAAACAAAAACTATTTAGAAAAAGAAAATCCTCTTAAACAATAATAACATTTACCATCCAGTAATACAGATGAGCTGATAAAAACTTAAACTAATACTATAATTTCATATAAACCTACAATTCCTATTAACCTTTTTGTTTTTGTTTTGAAAAACTTAAAAGCTGTAATTACGGTACCTAAACTTCTACTAAAGCTCTATGTCATGATACCAGCTTAACTGACAAAAGCTAGAAAATATTTACAAAAATATGAACCAGTTTTAATTTCAATTCAAGGCAACAGGAATAAGAAATAAGAAAGTAAATTTTTATCAGTTTCTACTCTTAACAGCGATGTATTCTGTGCTAACAGCAGTGACAGAGACTGATCTTTTTACCTCCCCCTCCCACACATTCAGTTATTAATTTGATTTTCATCTTCCACTGCTTCCCCTTGTAGACCTTCCACCCATATCCTTTACATTCAGAGTAAGGTCATCTAGAGGGTTGTGTGGGTAGGAAGGTATATAGAGTGTTGGTAAAAAAAAAAAGAAAGAAAGAAAAGAAAAACGGAGTGCGAGGGTGTGTAGAGGAAATAAAAGGGGTGAAGGGTCAGGCTGGAGGTGGACTCTCTTACGCTCTTTAATATCTTTCGGACGACCGGGGAGTCGGGTGTGTACAGGATCTTTCCCATCAGCAGGGGCTTGACTGAATTCCATACAATCTTTGTGACAGGGTTGGACTCCAGGGTCTGCATCAGGGAATTGCAAAACGGAGCTGAAGGCAGAAAAGAAGCAAAAATATGCTTGTTTAAAAAGACGGAATGCTGGGATAAAAACTGCTTCCCCCATGAAGTCGTCATTTTTAAAATATTAATCTTAAGACACAGCTGGTTCAAGTTTAAAAAGAGGGATGGATTTTTACCATCAATATTTTGACAGTTCTGATCAAATCCTCACACCTCAATACTCAATTCAGAGATGTTTAAGTTATGTTTAAATGTCTTAAACCTGGGTAACGAATGTTTTGCAAACAGATAATTATTGCTTACAACTGTTAAACTTATTTAACATGTTGCCAAAATACAGCCACACTATTGGATGTATTTTATTGGGACTCAAAGTAGTCTATATTTGTTAAATGGAAAAGAAAATTCTATTCTCCACTTTTGGCTTTTTTCATGTAATCCTTTGTCACTTTTCCTCAACTAGAAGCTCATTCCCTTTAGTCAAATTACCTTCATTCAGTCAGATTTGATGCAAAAAGTAGACATTTCTTTCTGTGAACAAAGTCCCAGGTAGATTAAGGTCTGGACTTGGAGTAGGCATTTCTAAAACATTGACTTGCTTTCTTTAGAGCCATGGATTGTTATCCTACGCTCTAGTCTCTTTTTCTTATTTATTCTTTTTTATTCTTTACAACTGCTTCTAACAGGTTTTCTCTTTGTATTCTTGTGTATTTAGCTCCATCCAGTTCCCCTCATAATTTAACCAGTATTCTTTTCCTTGCTGAAAAACAGCATCCCAAAAGCATGAACCTACCACCACCATGTTTCACCTCGAAGACATCCCTTAGCAAAAGTAGTTTATTCAAGTATGCTAAAAGTGCACTAATTTCATACTTAAAATCAGGCAGTGCACTTAGAGTTTACTTATTCTAAACTATATCTCATATACTTAATAGTATAGTCAAGTGTACTTGACTATACTATTGTTTACTTTATTGTTTACTAAAGAATACTTTAAGTATACTTAAGTAAACTTAAAAATGTCCCAATTTAGTTTGAAGAAGTATTACTTTAGTAATACTTCAAGTACACTAAAAGTACATTGTTCGGTATACTTTCTAAAATTATACTTATACTTAAGTATTCTTAATAGAATTTACTTCAAGTATACTACTTATGGTAAATCATGTGAAAACTTCCTTAGGCTTCCTTTAATACTAATAATAATTGAACATAATTGATCACACAATGGAGAAATTTACTTCTGCATCTTAACCCATCCCCTTAGGGAGCAGCGGGCTGCCACTGTGCAGCCTCTGAGGAGCAATTGGGGGTTAAGGGTCTTGCGCAGCCCAGAGTGCAGGCTGTGGGGATCGAACTGTGTATTTGCAACCTTCTCAGAGCAAAAGTGCACTGTTCTAACCACTAAGCCACCACCTCCCCCCTTTGAACAATGGCTTTCTTCTTTGTAGTCTTACAGAAAAGCCAGAAATACACCAGAAACACGTGTAATTGCCGTTTGGTTGAAAAAAAATTATCTCCCAACTCATAAGAAGCTGTAGAAATCAGCTCATCCTAGTTACCTTGTGTGTCTTGGCTGCTCCTTTAAACAAATACCCTCTTTGCCAACCCGGTCAGTTTTTGCGGGCAGCAATGTCTTGGTCGGTAAACAGTTTAGCTATACTCTCTCCCAAACTTTACTGCATCAACTTCTCCACTTTTTCTTCCTCTATGCTGTGGTGCTTTCTATTCAAGAAGTTGTCTGTAGACTACTATTCTTAAAAGTAAAGACTCTTTTCCCATAAGACGAGTTCTGCTGGCCATGAGAGTACAATGGGCCAAGTTAAAATGTATTGAACAAATTTCTAAACAGAATATCCTTTCTGACTAGGTGTATTTTGTGAGTGAATTTTCATGTGGCATTAAATAATTTTAATACTTTGATATTTGTAGCTGTAGAATGAAAAACTGTGAAAAGGGTTCTGTAGGGGCTTTACATTAGATTGCAAGTTGAAGGACACAAGACAGTTCACCATAACAAAGAGTCTCAGTTAAGTTGCAGTCCTTTAATTTTATGTCCGTTTGGCCATGAGAGCTGTGAAAACTGCAGCGTGAAAGAAAGCCAGGAAATAAGAATCTCTTAGCAAACTGTAGTTTTTTTCAGCTTAACTTTCAAATTATACTGATCGAGAACTTAGATAGTTGCTGAACAAAAACAAATGTGACTACTAGCATTGTAAAACTGTTGAAATGCAAGATCTACTTCATTCTTCCTAAAATTAATACTTAGGTTAATCATATTTGCATATTAGAATTTGCATAAAGATTTAATGAGATCCTTTTTTTTGTCATAGTTGCAAAAAAAAAGATTGTTTCAAACATATGTAATGTTTGTGATGAGTCTGTTCATAAAAATCCAAAGCATCACCTTTCATAATGACCAAAATTCTTAATTGTTTCTAAATTGATTGAAAACTAGTTGAGGTTTCAGAGTTCTTTACTTACTTGTAGTGTGATCATAGACGTGGTTGTGGTTCTTGCTACCATTGACCCCCAGGAACACCTTGTAGTTGTTGTCTTCATACCAGTTGAATGATAGGACCCTGGAACCCCCTCCCTCTGGGTATCCGCAGAAGAGACTTGACACCCCTGTCATTAACTGAGTGAAGGAAGAGGGCCCTCCAGCTTGGAACAGAGAGGAGACCACCTTGAGGAGTTCCTGAGAGCTCTCTCGTTTAAGCAGCTGTGGATTAAATAAAAAGAAATACCTTTTTTTCTGATGTATTATCTTCTTCTATTATCTTAGTTTCCTGCTGCTAAGTCATTATGTGGTTATGGCAACAATATTTTAAACAAATTCTTAAACTGGATTTTATAGCTAGATAGAGTAGCTACCCTCTACAATAATTGGATCTTTTGATGTGAAAAACGAAAAAAAAAATAAAAAAGAAGGGTAGTAATAAAGTCTTGAAATGATGTCACACTCTTCTGTCGGTGCATTACGCCACCAGTCGTCTTTGTGGAAACACTGGTAAGCAAGTCTGTCATAAGTTTTCCTTTTCTGTAGATTTTACTTATATTTTCTCTTTGTTCTTTTCGGATATGTGGACTATGAGTCGTTAAATTAATGAAATAGATTCGACTTTTCAGTAAACATGCGTTTTTGCTGACTGCTGATAATAACTGCCTGTTTTGAGCTAGAAATATAAGATTATAGAGAGGCATACTTCTCGCACTCATTAAGCAAAAAAGGGAAAGACCTCCTGTTGAGCCACCTATTTACATGATGGGTTTTTAAGTGGGTTGTCATCGTGGCTTTCAAGACAAAAACATTATAATATATAAACATTTGCTATAGATCAGCCCCCAGAAATGAAACCTGCAGAGAAAATGACGTACGAGATGACGGTTATGATATAATGATTTATAATCATTTAGGGATTGTTTAAATCAAACTGAATATTATATAATAAATAAAAAGTTGATGTTTTCTATTTTTACAGCATAAGAGTATACCCCCCATTAAAATATACAAAGGTTTGTATTTATTCCTGCATAAAATGAAGTAAAGTGAGGTCACCCGTTTAACTGACCTTTGACCTTGAAGACATTTAGTCATCTCATTCTGTGCTTCATTCCTCCAGTATTATAAAAGCATATTAGATACTTCTACTTACTTGGGAATCCAAAGAAATCTGAGTTTCCTGACCTTCAACAGGTAATTATATTCAGGGTAGTGATATTTACATTCCTCCTATTCACTAATACCCTGTGAGCTTCATTATATAAACGATCACATGAAAACAATTGTTTGAAAGATAAGCAAACATGGTGCTCAGACGCCTCTCCTCATATGATGAGGATAGCCACAGGGGTGGGCTAAATATCCTCCCATTGACAAGACAGAAATAGCTTCATGCAAGTCCAATCTTTTTCCCAAATGTGTATCATTTCCTCTCTAAAGAAGTATAAACTAGAAGACAGACCTGCAGCGCTGTTGCAGTTTTCTTTTAGCAAATTAGTCTGTAGGGAATTTAAAGCTTTAATAAAATCTAATGCAAAAACAAATATAGGGAGGCATGAATTTCATACAACTGTCATACAACTGGATTCATGAACCCATGTCAACATTTGCAATTAACTGTTTTTTCACCACATTTCTTAAATGATCTGATGTTTTTTGTGACTGATAAACTTTTACATGTGAAAGTGCACACATGCAGACTCCCACACATGCTGCGACACGCCCCTGATTTAAGCCCGGCTCACTCCTTCTTCCCTCATTTTTCAAACTTATTATTTCTCACACATGCGCGGAAGGTAGTAGGTAATGAGAATAGCCGGCTCGCCTTTCCGTCACCACGGTGACACAAAAGGTCCAACCTAAAGGATGTGTCACCTCCGAGGAATGTCCCTTTTTCCCCTCTCTCTCTCTACTCTCTTCATGCACCTCCCACAGGTTTCTTTCTTGCATTCACCCCCTTGCCAAAATGTTTCTGGCATTGTCTCCCTCCTGGGACCCAGAGAGAACGTGACAGAGTACACATCTTATTACAGGTGCTTAAGAGGTTATGGCTTTTATTTTATATTTAGTCAGCACCCTTTAAGTAGCCTTTGTGATCCAGAATTTAGATTGATAGAAACTGGAGTTGTTTTGCATCATTTTCCTATTTATGTTAAAAGAAAAAGTCATGAATAAAGATAATATTCCTACAGGCCTACTTTTTTTTTTTTTTTTTGCTTTTTAATATGCANGGACTTAAAAATGTATGTTCCAGTTCAGGAAATATAGCTCTTGTCATCCTATGTCCTACTTTTATAAGGCTACGTTAGCATATTGAACACATATTTTTTGTTCTTGTCAAACTACTTAAATCCATATATTCAAATTTAGAAAAATATCTACACACATGTTGGGGTGATTTACTAGAAAAGGATTATAGTTTTCTTTTGATCTGAGTTGAAGACAGGACTGGTTTATTCTACTGGAGTTTTAAAAGCTAAGAGGTTTGCATGGTACCAGCTGGCCATGGTTGTATTCATTTGAACAAAGTATTAGAATCTAATTCACAAGAAGTTTCTAATTAATTAACACAGTGTTGATAAAGGGTTTTGACTGATTGAGTTGGTATGGAATTTGTGTTTTTATCATTGGAGGTCATTCAAAATGTCTTGGATGATGATCTGTGTATGTAAACAATATTCATTCTACTGGAATCGCATTCTGTAACTTTTCTCTTTGGCTTATTGTATGCTTTTTGTTGTTTTGTTTTTTTCCTGGGCCAATTGCTAAATTTACTTTACAGTTACCCTTAAAACAAAATGCATATGGCTCTTGAGTTAGCATCAAAAACTGAGGATGAGTAATGGTTTTGTGAATAGTTATTTTTGTAAAGGCGTTTGGGGCTAATTCATTTCCAATAAATTGACCAAAACTCTTTGACTCCGCTTACCATGGAAGAAAGAGAAGAAGGATGACAGAAGGGATGTGCATGACAACTCATTCCCTCCATAGCTCAGCTAATGCATCACTACACTATGCTACTATGAAATGTTAAATGAAGCCTTTGTTGGAACTTGTTTTAATCTATTGAGGTTTTAGTTTAAATTGTAAAGGATAAAGGTTAAATATATATGCTCAAACATATAGAACTTCCTATTATCTATCTAAAGAAAGGGACATCTGATTAACGTGCAAATCAAGGCACACATTACTAATGAAAACTTTAAGTGGTGACACGAAGCAAAATTAGTAAGTGTATTTGTCGATAATTGGATGTTGTTGTTGTTTTTTTTTTTTTTATCAGAGCACTTTTCTGTTCCATTATTTCCCCCGCCTGTATTCTTTCATTGCAGCTGAAAACACGTACATACATAGAGTATATGTGGTTGCACAAGTCCTCAGATTAGGCTGAACTTGCTCTGACATCTCAGCCTTTGAATGCTAGATCTATTAGTCACTCATGAACGTAACTCCCTGCCTTGTTGAGACCATCCCTTAGCTCCATCTAGAACGACTTCTTGAACACAGAGAAGCGGAAAAGGCGAGTTTCCTGCAGAACTAAAAATACTGGTGTCTCTAAACCCTGCAGGACTCATGAGAAGAGGAAGAAAGTGCAGAAACAGAAGCCTTTAGAGCACTCACAACTTGGATCTTTTCTGATGCTCCCTTCAGAACCAGACCCCAGTAATGTAGATCAATCCCCTGGGAATGGTTGTCCAGAACCTGCGGCATCTGTGAAAACAAAGTCACAAGATGGACTGAAAAGAGGAAAAAATAGGAAGAATGGGATAAGTAAGGTTCAAACTGGATATTTAAACACAAAGGTCCTTTTCTTACCCCGTGATGCTCACGTTCTAGGTTTAGTTTAGACAACAGTGTGTCACCCTACTTTTAATTATTCTCAGAAATGTTTTGTTTTGGAAGGAAGGAAATCTCTTTGCACAGTTTTCTTACATATTTACAGGAACTGAAATAAGCAGCCCACTGGGACAAAGCCTTATTAACCAACAAACTCATTGGGTGTGATAAAAAAAAAAGGAGTTGTCTATTTTTTTTTGTAATCTTAAATTTTTGATCAATCATTTGATATGGAATCCAGGCAACATTATTTTCTGCAAAACGCCCTCAGAGCCTTTGTGTTTATGGGAAACCATTAGTGAAAGGTGTTAGAAATGGCCTGGTCAGGGCTAACTGCAGCGGGTATAAGGAAACCATGTGTGCCAAGGCAAACACATTGATATCCTTCCTGCTGCATTCCTTGTGCCTGCATTTGAATGAACGAAGGAAGGAGAAAGGCAGTACGGTAGAGGCTGGGGAGAGAAAAAGAAAAAGGGATATGAACACAGGACGTGGATAGGCTTATGGAAAAGGGAATCTAAAGCATGGCTGTGGTGGAAAAGATAAGTTAGAGGTCATTACAGTAAGAGGGTATGGTTTGAAAATATTTGCATTTCAAATAAAAGTGATGGAGGAAGTCTTAGAATCCTGAGCAAAGTCACATTGCAATAAATATACAATACGTTCTGAAGGTGCTTTGATCAGACAAAACTGAGTGAACTTTTTGAGGGATATGCAATCATTCAACTAAAACTATTGTGATGAACAACAAATCCAGATGCTTTTCTCCTGAATGGAGGAAAGTGAGTTGGAGTTTACGGGTAGAAGATGTCTAACAGTTGCAATTCTATATATAAAACTAGTTAAGCTGCAGGTAAGAGATGTAATTAGAGTGAAGGCTAACTATCCAGCAGGACTTTAAACATATAGCTATGGCTACAATAAGACAGTGCCAAGCAAAGCATTTTTTTTTATGTGGGACAAAATGGCAGAGTAAAATTAAAAACCTAAATCCAGATAATAATCTGTGGCCTGATCATCAACGATTCCAAATAAGTAGCACTAAATCGCTTGCTTTGTCCGGAGCTCATAAGGAAACATTTAGGCTGAAAAAAAAAAAAAATACAAATATATCTTAACTACAAGATAGACACCACCCAAAAAAACTGTCAGGGGCCAACGAATTCTCAGTGTTCAAGGCTCTGTACATCATTTAGAGCTCACCTGATATAAAACTACGAAACATTTTAAATGAACCAAAAAGTTAGTAGTTCCGAAATGGATTTATTTTGGAGAATAATCATTTTGATTATGAAAATAAAACAAATGAGTTTTTTTTAATATAATTGTGTACTCCTAATGTCAGACCATGAGTCTGAAAATTAAATTAAACCAAGTGAAATCATGTTTTAGCTCCAACTCAGAAAAATGTAATGGATTTGCTGATTACTGATGAAACTGTAAACTACTATTAATACTGCAGTGCAGCAGAAAATGTGTTTGTCTGATTTTTAATGCACGCACACTAAAGAAACGGTAAAAAATAGAGGCAGTAATTCACAATTTCAAAGATTTACCGAGATTAAAAAATTGTAAGTTCAAATAAGTAGTGGTAACGCTTTCTTTTACAGTAACTGTGTAATAACATGGTAATAACATAGCAAGTTACACTATATTACTAAGTAACAAGAATTTTACTAAGTGCTGTGCTTCAAATTTTAGGCGGACAAGTTAAAGTCAGACTTCTTAGATTTCAAACCGCTATTACCAGATAACTCATATTCATTTCGCAGACAGCAATAAATGAAAGGGTCATCTGCTAAAATTCAGTTTATTACTTGTATATAACAGAAAACCAAACCTAAAAGACAGCAAGCCAATCTTCTTAACTGAACTCTTATTTATCAGTACATCTTGAGTTCAGTTTTATATTTGTAGGTGGTGGCCAATAATAGAAAATGTTATGTGGTAACCTAATGGTAATTACAATGTTACATGGTCACATACGTCTGTAATAATTACGTGCAGTTTATTATTTTTGAAGTCATATACATTTACCTTGGGGTAATTGCTGAAAAAGTTTCGCTTGTTACCAAGTACTATAGTGCAGCTTGCTATGTTATTACCATGTTATTAACATATTACATGGTTATTGATGTCATGTAAAAGAAAGCATTACCAATAGTTGGCACTGAAGCTATTACTATGAATGAATATAAAGAATATAGCTGCCACATTAGTCAGTGCAGGTTTATAGAAGTTTTTCTTTTTCAAAATTTTGACTTAAAAGTAATAGAAATAAGAGGATATTCAGTTCTCCATTTGTTGTTGATCATTAAAAAAATCTTAACATTACATAACATAATGTTTTCTTGAATGGGATCCAAAGAACTTGGCACGAATAACACCTCAATGAAAACAAACCTGATTCCTTTCTTTTGATGTGCTGCCCTGAAGCAAAGACAAGTGCAGAGGAGAACCAGCACCACCATGGTTAAAGGTACCGGTACTGTCTCTGCACTGAGGTTCTCTGGTGGGAGTCCTATCATTTGGACTTGAATAAGTGAATCAGGCAAAGGACATTTCCAGATGATAAATCCAATTATCTCTGTTGAATTAAAGTTCTGAACCAACTATTTGACTGGAGCAATTTGAGGAAGACGAAGATTATAATACCAGAAATTGTTACGCGTTGCCAAAACAAACTCAGGGCTTCTAAAGAAAAAAATCTAAAGTTAACCGAGTATGTCACTCATCTAGTTTCAGAACGCTTTTAAGTTTTGCATTTTCCAGAGATCAATCAACACTCGTTTTAAAACACGGTAAAATATATCCTTAGAGGAACAGGAAATGTCTAGAGATGTGCAAACTGTTTCAGATTTTAACCTTTGCTGGAAAATGTGCAGCATTGTGTAAGCATCTTATTATTATTAAATTTATCATTAGTAAGCCGTGTCTGTATATTTGCAGAAATATTTCAATCCTGAAAACATATATTTTAGATCTAAACTACTATGAACGCAGTTAGGGAGCAAGTCTAGTTCAGAAGTACTCATGCATATATGGCTTATTAAAGATGTACAGCAACTCAGGCAACTTGTTGATCTACTTGGTTATTTATTTATAGGCTTCAGGTAAAAGTATCTACATATCCTTATAGATTCGACTTAAAAGGTTTTAGAACGCTCAGACTTTTTAAGATTCACATATTTTATTCCTACAGGTAGATTTTTCACATACCAGGGTGTGACAGGGTTTAAATATTCAGACAAGCACATGTTACTGGAGTAGCAGATGCAGTATTGTTTCCTCGTGAAATGGCCAACAGGTTGTATGCTCGTCCCAGCTAAGCCCATTAGAGAAACAGGCCAATGCGGATAATGCCGTATGAATTCCCTGAGCCAGTCAGATGACTCACCCTGCCTGAGCCTGAACACCTGCATATACTAATAACCAGAGGGTGTCTAAAAAAAGACTTAAGTTTGATTTCTTTTTTAACTTCTTCTTTCAGCAAAATTTGGGAGAATGTCTGTAAACTGTATACTACAAGACAGTTTTTAATTTTTTGTTTTCCGGCTTTTATCCATATTAGTGGCTTCAGCCTTATGCTTAGGTTCATTTTGGTCCAAGAGAGTCTAAGTGTTGTTGCAACCTCTAAAAAAATTAACTGCCAGGATGGCCCCTTTTTTCAGCTCCAACCACCTTTCTATCTACTGTGATCAGCTTCTCTGCCCCTGCTGAAGCAAAACATCCCCACAGTATGATGCTGCTAACACTATGGTGTTTTCAAGGTGCTGCTTTAATCTAGTTTTCCATCCCACCTACAACTATAAATGTGGACCGAAAGGTTCAGAACAACCAAAAGAACTCTCTCTGATATATTTGCAGTGCTGTGTTTTGTCTTGCTGACTAAGCTGTGAATCTCTGCAGCTACCATGTATCTCTTGTTATTTCTGGTCTGGCCTGTCAGGTTTGTTGGAACGCCCTTTCTTTGTAGATTTGCACATGTGCCATATTTGTTCCATGAATGAAGTAAAAGAGCTCCATTTGACATTCATAGCTAAAAATATTTTCTAAGAGATTTTCTCTGCGTCAGTATTTTCATAACCTTGCCGCCTGGTGTGTTCTTTGATCTGCCGTTTCTATACTAATGATTCTGAAGCAGGTTTCTTAGGTCTTTACGGAGCTAAAAATTGGTTTTGAAGGTATCACTTTTAACAATTGACAAATAATTTTGAAGATTAAAACCAAGTTTTAGATCTAAAACAAAAGCCTGTTTATCTGTAAACAGATTATATGAGAAAAGGTTTAAAGGGTAAGAAAACTGTTTTTCTGCAAAGCAGCCACTGTATCCACCAACACTAGATTTCAACACCCTTTCCTACAATAACATGCATTAATTTAAAAAACAAAAAAAAAAAAAAAAAGTGCCTCACATCATTAGAGAGAATGTGTAAGCTTAGGTTTGAGTGGGAAGACAAATGATGGCAGAGAGTGGAGACACAATTACACCTGCTGCCATGAGATTGCACTCCTCCAGACTCTGACACTGTGAAATGCCTTTTAAAGTTTCTCTCCTATTGCCATTTAGATTAAATCATAACAGTAACAGCAGAGGAATGTATTCATAAAAAAAGGACTATGCAG